>NC_051182.1:82683909-82736151 GCF_013339695.2 Rhipicephalus sanguineus | reverse complement strand
GCATAACTCCCTCTCGGAGGTGATCGAGGCCCAGGAGATACCGCATTGTCCGGACTGTGGAGAGGCGTAATTACCTTATATGCTCTGGCAATGTCCTGCGTTACGCGACGCAGAGTTCAACAAAGAAGAGGACTGGGAGGAAGCCCTTAACAGCGGCGACCTCTTGATTCAACTTCGGGCTGTGCAGAGGGCCTGCGAGAGGGCGGAGGGCCACGGTCTTCCGGCCCCTACGTGGGAGCGGCCCGCGACTGCTACGGATTCCCCCTAAAAGGGGGCGTTACAAGGCAGTTCCTCAGGACCTGAATAAAGTTCTCTGTCTGTCTGTTCTTTCTTCTTTACTACGTCTCGTGTTTTCAACGACACCCGAAGACAACATTTCAGAAGAAACGCACCATGAGGCTCCCTCTTGGCACGCTTTCTCTTTAGCTCGGAGTCGCCAGATTGAAGACAAGGCTGCGGAACGGAGGGCACGGAAGGCGGCGGCAGCACGCGCTCGCAGACAAAATCGTGAGATGAGCCCGCGAGGCCGAAGCTGCACGTCGACGCCGCGAAGCAGATTCCGCCGTTCAAGCCCGCGAAGCCGAAGCTGCTCGACAAGCTGCACGGCTGCGGCGAGAAGACCTCGCCGTTCGAGCCCGCGAGGCCGAAACTGCTCGACAAGCTGCACGGATGCGGCGCGAATCGGATTTTCAAAATGTGAAGGACCGTGAAGCGGCGAGAAAGCGCGCGTACCGGCAGGCAGAGCCCGAGGCTGTGCGAGCACGTGAAGTGGCTGCAAAACGCATCAGGCGGGCTCTGCCCGAAGTCGCCGACGCGCGCTTCCAGCGGGACTTCCTTGATAAGAGTTTCGGCCATAGTTGCGGTGTGTGCGACAAATTGTAGTTCTCAAACAATCTAGTCACGATATCCTCCATCAAGAAGGACCACGCTCGCGGTAATGCCATCGCCGTGCTGCAGAGCGAGTTCGCTTCGCCCCACTCATCATTATTCAACCCATGGATCTGCTGTGATTTCTTAGCGAACCTCTGGCACTTTGAGCGTTTCCATCTACGTATCTATCTATCTATCTAGCCGCCTACGTCTGGGCGCTCTCATGATCGCCTCCTTAACTTGGTGTAGACCAAAATTTGCATGGGAGGGTAAGAGGATTTGACGAATATGACTGCCGGGTCATGACATAAATAACGTTAATATCCAGCACGCCCGTGAGGCGGCGTTGAGGCAAGCCCTTGACGTCCCCTCATGGGAGGCCTAGGCCCGGCCACTTAAACCTGCTGGTTTCCCTTAATAAAGTTTATTCCTCCTCCTCCTGTCGCGTACGTCGCCAAACCCTTTCCACTAGACACGTGTGGCACATACCCGTTTACCACGGGCCGCGGTGTACGGGTATGCGCCACAGGTGATTGACAGTTTATGTCTACCCAGGAACGGCGAGAACAGACATTGGTAACTTAAATGCTAGAGAGTTAAGTAAAACCAACATCGGCAGCGTTGACTCAACGAATGGAAATAATGAAAATTAGGATCCCAGCAGGTATCGAACCCAAGCATTCTGCGTGGAAATCAGGTATTCTACCACGGAGCCACGCCAGGTCTATAAATTGTTTTGGAAAAACAGCCTACGCAGGCGTAATATCAGTGCAACGTCAATTGTGGTTGTGGTGCTGGCTATCTAATTTTACAAGAAAGCAATAAACACTACGTGATACTCCTACGATCCGTACTGCTACGATACGGGCGTCATATCAGATTGACGTCTGTAGTTCCAGTGTTGGCTCCGCTTTTATAGCAGTCTAATAAACATTACGTTTGTATTCCTATGATTCAGCAAGCTATATTGAAGCATTGCTCGACCCCGGAGGAATACATTAACGAAAGTTGCATATGATATCCACATCCCCGCATCGTAAAGTGCACTTCATCCACCAGAACGACGAAGTGTCCTCTTCATTTCTTAAGAGGCTGGGCGATGGCCTTATGCTGACCTAGGATGATGTCAGATTGATTGACAGCCGCTTTGTAGACTAGGCTACATAGGCCACATACGCCCAGGTAGCCTACGAACACGACAAACACCATCCACTGATGTTGGTCTACGTAGCTTCAGGTTCCGACATGTCGCCGGCTCTGTCGGCCGACAATTTGTCGACGAATGACCGAGGCATCCACGAATTCCAACAGCTCTACTATACCACATACTTCAATACACATGGACCCCTCTTCACCACAATCACGACCGGATCCTATAACAAGTCATGACCAGCTGCTGGTGCTCACTGATCACGGTGATCATGCCCTTGTTCAAGAACTGTCAAGAACTTCTTGCACACATACATGTGGGTTCGCGAAACGCGCGTGCGTTCTCGGGAGACGTATAAGCACTACATATCAGCTTACCGCTTCTGGTGTTGGTAATACCCACGTTGTCATTGGCAGCGTTACCCTACCGTAAACAACTGCTTATATAACACATATGCAGTTCTTCAACATATATATGCGTGCGTATAAAATATATACAAATCTTTAGCGTCATTTTGTAACGTGTCGCTCAGTAAAAAAAGTTAAGCCACAGTCATCTACCCGCCGCATGCTTCGCATAACATCGACTCCCACGGTACGTGGGATCTGCCGAAATTTTTTTATTCCTTGCATCCGCTGGGAGCTTTGGCTCACCGACGACGGCTCCGATGCCGGTGCCGGATTTTGTGCGACAAGAGTTCTTGAACTCTATTGTCAGGATTTCAAGTGAATTCTTGCCGCTCCAGAGTTGATACAATGAATCTTCTGTGGCGCATGCCAGCATATTATGGGCCTTTTTATATGGGTATGCCCCGCACTTGACATAGATAGATAGATAGATAGATAGATAGATAGATAGATAGATAGATAGATAGATAGATAGATAGATAGATAGATAGATAGATAGATAGATAGATAGATAGATAGATAGATAGATAGATAGATAGATCAAGGTGCATTTGGTTAGCTATAAATGTTTCGCATTTATTAGCGATATCTACGAACATGCCACCTGTTGCAGTTTGCCGATAGCTCATTACTGTTCTCGGGAGTCCGTAATCATAGGCAGCCTGGAACTTTCAAATATATGCCACACGCGTGTTTTTTTTTTGGAAATGATAATTCTAAATTACAAAATAGGACATTTTACAGATGTCACGGTTGAGCAGGCGCGGGCAGCATTTCATGCCGCTCTCCATAGACTTTTGTTGATACCGCTAATGTCAAATTTAGAGAAATCCTGCAGCCTTGATAATATGGAAATTTACTTGGCTGTGCGCGCACCACCGATTAATTACTGTACACCTCTTGTTTATTATAATATTGCAAAGCCAGCTCCTTGTTTTATTTTTATGTATTCTGATTTGACCCGCAAGGATGGTTAGCCATGCTCGACGCTGACCGCGCCGCAGTGTTCGAGAAGCTTCGCGATTGTAGTAGATCATTTCGTTAACATTGCGTGCAGGACGCGAATAGTCAAGCTTATTCCAGAGCTTGCGCGAACACCAGTGATAAGGCTGGAAAGTTCGATGCGTGATGTATAAAAGACGGCGGGTCCCAGCCATGGTCAGTTTTAGATGCGAAGCAGCTCTTCGACTTACGTTACCGAAGGTCAATCTAAATAGGTCGCGAAAGTCGGAACAAAAAGTGGTCGGAAACCTATTGCGACAAACATCAACACCCGCGTGACGATTAAAGCGCTACTAGGTGAGGGGGGGACAAATAATGAAAACAAAAAATTAATTAAACGTTTATTTTCCTTAGTTTTAATTTTATTTGTCACGAATTAAATTAGTAGATTACTTTAATCAAACTTTAGTCTTGGGAATGTGGTTGAGTGGCCAATTTTTTTCGTTTATTTTCAGAAACGGGCGGGCACATGCAGGCAGTCTGGTAACATAGGCCAACAGTTTTGCGCATTTGCAGCTGCAAATGGCGTCGCTCGTTTTCACGCAGTAGGTTTGTGCCTGTCGTCCGTAGGTGATTTCCTCGCATAAGCGTTGTTTTCTAGTCGTGGTACTTGGCAGAAGGTAATATAGCCCATCGCAGCCATCGGGAACCGCTTCAGTGACTGTGTTTTGCCAGCGCATGGCCGGCGTGCTGTCGCCCTTCGGGATAATGAGTCCCCCACGCTACGCGAAGAAACGCTGCGCTGTCTACGGATGCAAGAGCAACACGTGTGCAAGGTTTGTGTGCACGTTGAATTGTTATGCTACTTCTGATTTCTGTGTTATATATTTTGGGGTAATATCCTGTTCAACTGCAATATTTCGCCAATAAAATACACCTTATTTATCAAATCTGTCTTTTTCGCCTTCCCGTTATCTTGCAGGCTTCCATTATGGAGCCGTCATAGTGATAAGAAAAAGAACGTGCAGCTATATAAAAAAAGTAAGAAGCGGCGCCCTGCCAAAAAATTTCATAATTTCGCGCTCATCGCGGTAAAACTTGACGTCATTTCCGCTTCCGGTTGTGACGTCATCTTTTTCTTTTTTTTTTAATTCTGTTTGTCCCCTCCTCACATAGATGGCGACTGTTGCAACAACTAGCCACCGGCTGGACACGTGGGCTTCTACGGAAGTTACGCTACCAGTTTACATATACCTTGCGTTACGTGCGTCCGTACGAAGGCGCCGCAACGCGTTCCCCTCGCCGTAGGTGTTGGAGCATTGCCAAGTAGGTCACGCCACAGCTTTGCGTTGACGTCAAGCTCCCCTCTCACGCATCCCTCGCAGGTGAGCGCTGACGTCACTCTCTCCCTCACCCGCAGCATGCTCGCCGTAGCGCCCGCAGCTGCCGGCTACTCTGCCCGCTCGCAACACCTCTGAACGTGTCACTTCTCTCGCTTCACCCGTGGTAGTCAAGGCGAAACGTTTCGCACGCCTGCTTCGGTCCAGCGCCCATGTCTCGACTCTGAAGAAACAACGACTACGAAGTCCTGCCAAACGCTTTAATGAAACTTACACAAAACACAACCCGCCTCCCCGCGTCTTTGCGTTTCAAACAAACGTTTACTCGAGTAAACGCTATACGGAGTTTCGCTTCAAACCGTTCTTCCAGCACCCGCGTCGACGCCCGTTTCAACGGGGTCAACGCCGTGCGCACCGCTGCTGCTTCGCATCCCATCAAGGTGCTCTTCGGGGAGATGGTCCAAGTTTTTTTTCGATGGCCGACGCTTTGTTCGCCGCTATTGGGGTAGAGTGTGTATTGCTGTAGTTCGACTTTTGGTCTCCCGGCCACAAGTTGGGCAAATAAAAAGTTTCATCTTGGACACGCCGACTTCTACCTTCGTCGACGTCACGACCACGTGACAGTATGTTGGAAAAAGTCTTAAAACCAAGACCTTCACGTCGTATTGGATGAACATTGCCTTTTTTAGTCGGTGAAATAGAACTTGCACGTATAAAAGCACTCATGCTGTTGCAGATGTTCTTAAAATTGAGCCCCTCGCTATGCCAATAAAATTATGAAAACTCTATGACACTTAAGGATACTCCTGCTTGGGACCTTGTAGCACCTGCACTATTTTCAAATATTTATAAATATATATTATTTGCAATAATTTTCTAATAAAAGTAATAATAATATCAATTTTAACAATAATGATATGTGAGAGGGTCGAGGGCTGTAAAATTGGAACTAACAATTGTGCAAGAAAGATATCCACACAATATGAAGCCGATCACTAAGAGCTAACTCATTCTACTTGTAATCAGTGCTTTACTTAAAGTTGGTTTTTTTATTTAACACCTTTAATGTGCTTCAAAAATCTGTTCCGGAATAATATCTATACAAGATTATTTTGAACATTACAAGTTTGCATAGATTGTTTGTCCACTCTACCTAACAATCTTTTTGCAAACGTGAATATAGGGGCTATTGTTAAGAAACTATGCTAATATAAGAAAAAATTCAAGATGACGGCAGTGCAATATGAATGCTGCCCTCAGGGTAATATACTGCGTACTTACATGCGATCCTGCTGCTGCAGTTGCGTAATTTTCAGTATCGTGAGTCACAGTGCTCGGCATTATTGGAAGCTCTCATATTTCAGGACATAAACATGTTTCCCAGCTTGAGCCTACGTTGCTTCGGAACACAGCTATAAACGCAATGCGTATTACAGTTAACGTAATACAGTTAAAAACGCAACGCTTTTTGTGGCATGATACATTTTACTTTTTACTCCCGACCGACGCCCCGGGAAAAAAAAGCATTTTCATGCGTTTATTATGAACACATTTTTGCCCCAATCTGGATAACACGAACGCGAAAGTGGGTCTTTGAGCGATATATCTAGAAATGCTACGCTTATTCTCGGGTAAACAAGGAAAAGCCGTATTCCAACAAGCTACGATTTAAATGCTGCACATGCCTCAGCAGCACGGATATTGCGGCGAAAATATCGCTGCTGGTCGCAGCCGCTGTGTCCAGTGATGACGATGATGTTCCAGGCGAAGAATTTCAGAAGAATACGTTTTAGAAGAATTTACTTCTACAAGTATAAGAGAACAAAATGCAGTGCAAATGGACCAGCTCTTTCAATGTTGCTCAATAAACGTGAGTTTTTGATGAAGTGTGCACATTTTCCTGCTTTTTTACCCTCTTTGGCTAACACGATTTTTGGATGATGCGTTTTATTTTCTGGTTGGTTGGTTGGTTGAAAAATTTTATTTGGGTCCTGCAAGGCGCGCGTCAGCGCACAGCAGGCGACTCCCACGTCGGGACCGTCAGACCAAGCCTGCCGGCCACTCCGCGGGCCTGCTGGACGGCCCAGAGCTGGTCATCCAGGAGGGAGCCAGGAGGGTGCCCGTGAAAAACGTATCAACCTGATTCCACTATAGCTCACTATATGAAGAAGTAGTTTATAATGCTTTCACAATGCAGCGACAAACTTTTTCGATGTTTTTACACTGCCCTGATAACCAAGGTCCCTTTTTAGTACAATACTTTAAAGACCATAAATCATAAATTGCGTGCTGCCTCCACAAGGTGCAGGTGTGATATAACATATTCATATTTGTGCACTTATTATGACCTTTAAAAATATAGATGCTTGCTACGGAAACATCTAGAGGCTGTTCATATCGAATTTCTTCCAGCCTACATGCACAAGGCGCTGCATTTCGAGTACGTACACTATGAATACTAAGGATTTAAAATGACTGTTCTTGCGTGTACGCAGGTGCATGCGCAAAGAAATGAACTGTTCTGCTGTACTATATATATCATAGAGACAGTGCTACTGTAGATAATGCGCAATGTTCTGTAAAAACAAAAATGAATGCAACTCAGAATTGGATTTTCCTGTCTGAAGGCATGAGTTTTAAATTCTTCTACAATAAGTTTCGGAGGTACCATGAACATTTGATGTTAAAGGTGTCGGTCGCTTGAGTGTTTTCCAATTTGGCAGTGGCTACAAAGAGCGCTACAATTATAAAGATAGGACTGCTTCAATTTGACTTAGCTCAACACGCACATCTCATGGGAATGAATCAGAGCAAATTACAGCGAAATTGAATTTAGGACGAACGCATAGGTGTGATTCACGGAATATGTCTAACTCTACCGGGCCTACGGAAAAAAAAAGCCCGGCAGATTCCACGCATTGTGGCAATCATTTTGATGCGAAGCAGTCGGGCTCTTGCAGTCTATGCCAGATTTTTTTTTCCTTTGAGAAAAGCGTTACGAGGTGGTTTAACGTATTCGTGTAAATTGAATAGTGCGTATATCGTCGAGTACAGTGGCGGGCAACACCAGGAGCGCTCGAGTACACTGACGTGCGAAGGCTAGTTCATTGTCCGGCGTTACGTCGGCACGAACGTTAGGAGTGATATGTAAGCTTCATCTCCACGAAGTGCACGCTAAGGGCCGATGATGAGCGTATCTATACGCAGCGATCACATCCGCGTTCACGCTACACTTGACTATGGCTTGAGCAGTCACAGATATGTAATAGTTGTTACGTTGATATGACGGAGGATAGCCCTATACTACCAGAGTGATTTGTGTTGTCCTGTCATGACGCTTGTCTAAGGTCTTTTTTCTAAAGAGTTTGAAACACTGGCGTGGCTCAGTGGTGAGTACTTGCATGTCGTGCAGAGCGCCTGGGTTCCATTCCGGCTCTAACCGGGAATTTGGCTTCTCTGCTTCCATAAGGTATCCATTCATCCACAGCACCACAGACGCCAGGACCGCATTTTCTGCGACACAAGCTCTTCCATGTTTCTGCGGTAATATTTGCAATGTTCGGGTTGATATAGACTGTGAATCACCTGTGGCGCATATCTGCATACCACGGGCCCTGGTATGCGGGTATAGGCCACACGTTACTGCTGGGAAAATTTCGTGACGCGCGCGACAGGGAAATTGCGCTAATGATGTTATTACCTACGAATTGTATTTGCCGCACGCTCACTTCCTCCTGTGCCAATGTCGGTACATACGAAATTAGAGGCGATCACGAGAGCGTCAACATGTAGGTCGATACAGAAATACATACATGGAAACCATCAATGTCACTGGTTCCCTAAAAAAGTCACAGTTTCACCGCAAGGGCGAAGCAATGAATGCGATAGCAAGAAATCGAAATGTCACACGAAGGACCAGAAGCAGCTCGATACTTGCAGCGTGCCGCTGAAGCAGAAAGAAGGACGCCTGAATGAACGCACAGGCATGCACAGAGCAAGCGTGAACTAACAACTGTCACAGTTGTAACGCCTATGTGCTTGAGCAGCGCGCTGCAAGTGTCAACAATGGAGAACCAGACGCTTGCTTGCTTGCTTGAACCTTAATTCTTGGCTCTTACCCACTACGGGGAATGACCATGAAACCAGCGGTTAATATGAGTCGGGAAATTTAGAATTTAGACACTTAGACATTTCACTATGACAGATAATTAGGAGCGCTGCGTCTGCAATATTCGACAATGGAGAATCAGACGTTCTTAGATATTTTTTTATTGCGATAGCAATTATATCGACTGGATTTTGCCGTCGCCGTCATTCTCCGTATATGTATAAGTATGTATATATATATATCAAAGTCACAAAGATAAGAATTCAGAAAAAGGCTTCCGAACCGCGTAATCGAACCAGCGACCTATCGTTCCACAGCGCGTGGCGCTAACCACTACGACAGAAAGCGCAGATCCTTCAGGTAGCTAACGGCGAGCGTTATATACGCACCCTTTTTCGATGGCAGGACTCAGAGACGGCAGGCGCTTATTAACGTTTCTTCATTACCAGTGAGATGGCGCGAGGAGCGCGTCGGCGAGCTCGCTCGCTTCTTTTTACAATTGCACAGGTAGAACCTTGCCTTTTCGCGGTCTGCTCGCGCGGTTTTCTCGTGGTGATGAGAAGGGGGATGTTTCGAGCTTTCACCGTGATGTCCGCGCTCATGTTACGGGGCGTACGGAAGTCACTCGAGTTCAAGGGACGCCGCTAAACGAACAAACAGAAGATGAGCGCGAACTTGAAGCACGCTAGTTTCCTTCGCTGCTTCGGCCGCCTTTGCAACAGGAGCGCTGTTCAAACTGAGAGTACCTATTGGCGAGCCTCACTTCGTATAGCATTAGTTTCTTGCTATCGCATTCATTGCTCCGCGCTTGCGGCGAAACTGTGACTTTTTTGCTTTTAAACTGTGGCGCGTGGAGTGACCCCCTGCGTCTCCTCCCTCATGGGGGCGTCTGATGTAAGGCGTGCCAGGCGTTCTTTGTTTTTTTCCCCATCACGTATGGGTACAGAAAAGGACCACTTTGTCGTGCGCGTCTCAAGGGCAGTTTTCTAATTCAAAGAAAATTATGAGCGTTGCGTGATAGAAAACAAGCTCAAGCTCCTCCGAGATTTGCTTACCACCAGCGGTAAATGGTGTATATAAATAGCTCGCTGTTGTTTCGCCGGGGCATGCACGGGGCATGGATGATTTTTCTAATACAGAAGGGTCGGGAGCAAGAGGTGGACGGTTCGAATCCTCGGTGGGGTGCTCTGTATTTTTTCCTGCTTTATTTTGCTTTGTGCATTTTTATATATATACATACATATACATATCGGGGACATGACGGCGACGGAAACGACAGAATCAGCCGAGAGTGTCCATATAATTGCTGCCACAATAAAAGTGAATGAAGCACTCTCCTGCATTCAAGGAAAATGTTGGGGTGTTTGCGCCAGCGGCATTTCTGCTGCGCTAAGAGAATGTTCGTTTGGCTACCAGTTATACACTTTATTGTAGGTGGCAGCCAAAATTTAGGTGGTGCTTCAAAAATTTGTTGTCTATATTTTACAAACTATAAATGTGATGCACATGGATTACTTAACATCACGTTCACAGAATATGGCTGTCTTCGGTGCTTTCTTGCCGTTATAATTGACACATTATACACAGAGGTCGTCCACATCAAGTTCTGACGGCACATGAACCAGCACTCAGTAAATGCTGTATAGTGAACCTGTTAACCTCTTGGTGGTCGGCATTTTCGCGGTGTCATCAAGGAAAGCTGTCTTTACAGAGTGAAGGAAAAAGTCAAATTCTTTCGTATAAAGCCCGCACCATGTAGCACAGGACTCTCTTCAGTGACAACAAGAGGCGTAAAACTATGTTTCTTTTTTTCAATCTCCACGTACTTTCATACCTACATTGAAGTTGCAGTGGTGCTCAAAATTCCGGTTGTGTATTCTGCTAAAAATGGTGATGTATTGCCTTAGTCAGACTGATTTTTCTACACTTCTGTAAACAAGTGAAGGCGACTTCCCACATACTGCAGCGAGAGCAGCACGAATTCTGGGAACTGCATAAAAAGTCATTCTTCTTTCCTTCGCACCCTATAGATGTATTTTGTAGCAATGGGCTGGAGCATTCAGCCGTGCACTCGGTCTTTGTTGACGTATCCTCAGAGACACAGAATATCGGAAAGAGTATTGGGTGCGTATTTAAATCCTTTCGTTGCTTGCAATCAACTATTGCTACGAAGTCCACATGAAATATACCGGCTGCAATAAGCATATATATATATAATTATATATATATATATATATATATATATATATATATATATATATATATATATATATATATATATATATATAGATATATATATATATATATATATATATTTTCTATATCAATCGGCCAAGGCAATAAATGTATCATAACCATAACCTTCAGACCCGAATATATCCGAAATAGGCGCTACAACATTTCATACCTGCTCTTGCTAACAAATACCCACTGGTAATTTCAGTGGTGAGTCGCGATGAGTGATTAGTTGGAGCGTAACTCCAATCTGGAGCTGGCGTGCACCCACAATCGCAGAAGTAAAATTCTGTGCTCTGGAATTATCATACGTGCGTTTTGCAATGCTTTCTTAATATTTCAAGGCTGCAATAGCCGTATTCTCTTACGTAGCTATCCCCACGTGATAGTGCGACGGAATAAGCTAAAAATGGCCTCTAGGACTCCGTTATTGGCTGAGTTGTAAAAGTTCGAGAAAAGTGAAATTATTCACGTCCGTTTTCTTTACCACCTTTTTTGATTGTTCTTCGTTATTTGATTATGATTTACACGAAAGTCGTTATCACATATTTCTCACAAATGCATAATAAAGAACTCAAGAACATAACTGGTAAAGCAAGGAAGCGGTCTCACTGTCGGAAATGTAGCTAATTTTCAGCTGATAGAGATGATCTGTACCTAAAGCATGATTTATTCAAGAGGGCAGGCTTTGATACTATTACACGTGGGTCAGAGTTGCCGAGGCAGCACAAAATTAGACATATGGCAAGAGGAGTGATGAAGACGATGAGTGATGAAGTGATAAAATTCGTCACTAACCTTGTCCTCTGTCTAATTTTTGCCTAACGACCACAATTACATGGCACCAAAATGCCAAAGTTGGCATCACGGGATAGAAGGTTCAGAGGAAGACGGAGGTTTGAAAAGATGAAAAATCCTTGAACAGGGGGTCGCTAGAGCTAACGTTTGACAAGTGCTCTTGTCTTCAAGACAGTAATTGATTTCCTTATTTGCGTGTATCTGCGCTTCGCTCAGTCGCCCGCGACCTCGAAAAGGAAGGAATGACAAAACGTCGAAAAAAATCTGGGCAGCTACGCACTAGTGGTGAGAAGCCCGAGGAAGCAGCGGAGCCGGTGGCGTTTCTCTCCTCCTGTCTCTCCTTCTGACCTTGTTAGACGCGAAGCATCTTATGGTGGAGTTCAAACTGGTGGTGTTGGTGGTGTGCGGTGTGACCACCCTTACTGCGCATGCGCGGACCATCTCCACGCACCTCCTATCCCACTTTCCCCTCTCCCCTTCCTCCTCTCTCACTTCCCCATCTCATCTTCCTCTCTACCACTTCCTCCCTCTCCACTTCCCCTCTAAAACGCGAGCTCGACATGCCGAAACGCTACTTCGATCGCCTCATGGTCCCTTTTAGCGGAGATCGTGTGATTGTTTATTTGTTTACCCTTTGCTATACTCTGTTATACAAGTCCCTGCTGTGCTTATCCTGTCACCACGTTCTTTCTTTCCTCCTCACGATGACTTTCCTTTCCCAGACCTTGCTATATTATACTATACACGGCTAGGTCAAGCACGACCTATCATTTTCTAGAATTTTTGAGTAATTGATCAATTATTCATTGGCTATTGATTGGGTATCACAACGTACTGGCCAAGCATTTTTCGGCCAGGCTAAGCTCATCCAAGCATTTTCTATATTTCATTGGGTATTCATCGATTATTGATGAGCTATTGACTCTCTATCAATGGTTATCACAATGTATTGGTGATGCATTTGGGTCAGGCTAAGGTCAGCCAAGCATTTTGTAGAATTTATTAGTTATTATCGGATTATCAATATGTATTGATTTGCTATAGATTAGCTATCACTAGGCATCGATGCATATGCTAGGAGCGGCTTCGCACATGTCCGCTTTCAGTGGCGCATAGACGCCAAATGTAGGCCGAGTTTTTGCAAACGTTGGGCGGACTAACGGCCAGTTTAAATAGGTGCGCTGTTGAAGGGGGTGGGATTTGAGAAAAGAAAATGCAGCAAGCCGACCTTCAGGTAGGGTGGCATGTCAAATTGGGCAAGCAACCATGTATGCATGAATAGGGGTAGGAAAAGCAGGGGACAGGGTTACACGCTGTGCGCAAGGCTTTTTTCGTGTTCATATTTAGGTCTGGCGGCATACCACGGAGCCTTGAATCAGCTGGGGTTCAGGGGAGACGATAAATTCTCCATGGCATTTCACATCACATGTCAGCAGCAGCTAAATGTAGGAATTTCACGGTGAAAGTGGTCTGTGTAGGTAAAGGTCTCACTAGGTGTCGTTGCGCACCTAGCATATCAGAATAATTCAATGGCTGTGTGTTGAAATGTTTGAAATGGTCTGGAGTGTATTAAGCTTATCAACAAGACATGACTCTTTACATTTTCATGCTCTCCGGAAAGGGAAGTTTGGATATGCAAACTATGAGCTCATCGAGGTTGCTGCGCCACTGTCTTCGTAAATTTCTTCGCCGCGTCTGCGCGATTGCCGTAATAAAATGTAGCATCATCTGGTTATCTGCTATCTTCAATTTACTGCTTGTAAAAACGTTAACGTTCGAACTTGTGACGCAGTGGACGTATTCATTTCCGGTGCTTTTACCCCAAGTCATTTTCTAAGTGTTGCTAACTCTTGCATTTGCGGCGAGAAGAAGCAGTTCTATTGGCCTTAGAATGAAGGTTTAATTTTGCATGCACTAACGTATTGTTACGGGGAGACGACAGACGAAGTGTCGGCACTCCCTGATGATGTCGTCGATGGTGGAGCAGTCCTTGTAGACTAATAAGTGAAATGCGTCATCTGCGATGCCTTTAAGCATGTGGCTGACTTTGTCAGTTTCGGGCATTTGGTCGTCAACTTGCCGGTACAAGGCTAAGACATCCTGGATGTACACCATGTACGGCTCTGTCGAGCTTTGTGCACGGCACGAAAGTTCTTTCTGGGCGGCTCGTTGGCGTGCAATAGGCTTTCCGAAAAGGTCTTTCATTTTTTGTTTGCATACGTACCATCTGGTCAGCTCCTCCTCGTGCGTGTCGAACCACACACTGGCCGTTCCCCGGAGGTAGTAACTGATGTTGGCCAGCATCAAAGTGGGATCCCACCGGTTGGTCTTGCTGGCGCGCTCGTAGTCGGCCAGCCACTTCTCCACGTGCACGTGTCAGTTCCGCAGAAGGTACCAGGGTCTCGAAGATGGGTCACAACAACGTGACTGGGTTCAGCTGGCGTAACGGGGGCTGGATCAACGGGCCTGCCTGTCGACATGATGGATTAGCCAAGGAGACGGCCGCTGCGAAGTTCCGTGGTGTGCTTCGGATGTACCCCGCACCTCCACCAAAGATGTTACGGGGAGACGACAGATGAAGGCTGTATTTACAATATTCATACAACCGCAGTGACCGGGGTAACAATATCGTTCAAATTTCTATTACATCGATATATGACCCTTGGTATTTCGGGACACGCTTTTTAGGGCACTCGTTGCTTTAAATTATTTGATAAATTTATATACACACGAGACGCAACTGAACTAAACACTTCGTGATCTTTAGTGAGCTGTTAATCCAGATGTCGAGTAATCATTGCTCTTTCTTAACTGTAATGTCACGCTAAAGGAACGAGCTTAATTCTCATTGCACCAACCGGTATACATTCGCTATATGTATATCAACAGGCGGCAATAACGCTTGCGCAATGCGCGATGAACCGATAGGAATCACTTTCTCGTAGAACGTAATCTGTGTATAAGTCATCCTTGTAGATGTTATGTAATAACTATACTCTGAGCTGCAGTTTATGGCTGCGTTAATTCTTGGCTTAATTAGCATCTATTAGCGATAACGATCGCTACGTTATATAATTTCTTTGCAAAACACTACACGAGCGACAAGCGTGTTGGTGTATCACGAATGGGACGGTCTTACGGTATGCCGGGTATAATCATCACTCATAGTTCGCGTTGCCCAATCCCCTATGTCTTTTTAATTCATTTGAAAGTTTAGGTTTGATGTATACTTACATTACACTCTGGCAACAACGTACTCGCATTTGCATAAGAAATGTACAGGTTTCTTTAATTAATATGACCCGGCGAAAGTAATCGCTCAACAACCGTCTCTTGTAGCGGACAGGAAGCTGTTGTCACTGGCACTGATTGAGGGTCATGCTTTACGTATCAAAGCCTAATTATTAACGCAGTAGCGTTAAAGAGTTCGTGTCACAGGAGCGCTGGTGTTGATGTCGGCGTCGGCGTCGTTGGTTTTGAGCTAAATATCGGCGTTGTTCGTGAGCACACACTCCAGGTAGATGCAAATAAAAAAAAATATTCGAGCAGCTTCGCACTACTGGTGCCATGGCTCAAGGAAGAGCGCAGCTGTTTAGACTTTCTTGTTTCTCTTTATTTCTTTCTATTTTAAATGCGAAGCATTTCTTAGCGAACCTCTGGCACTTTGAGCGTTTCTATCTACGTATCTATCTATCTATCTATCTATCTATCTATCTATCTATCTATCTTTCTAGCCGCCTACGTCTGGGTGCTCTCGTGATCGCCTCTTTAACTTAGTGCAGACCAAAATTAGCTTGGGAGGGTAAGAGGACTTGACGAATATGACTGTGTGGTCATGACATAGATAACGTGAAAATCCTGTCGCGTACGTCGTCAAACCCTTTCCTCCAGACACGTGTGGCACATACACGTTTACCACCGACCGCTGTGTACGGGTATGAGCCACAGGTGATTGACAGTTTATATTTACCCAGGTACGGCGAGAACAGACATAAGTAATTTAAATGCGAGAGCGTTAAGAAAAACCGACATCCGCAGCGTTGACCCGACGAATAGAAAGAAGAAAAATCAGGATCCAAGCAGGAATCGAACCCAAGCATTCTGCGTGGCAATCAGGTATTCTACCACAAAGCCACGCCAGGTCTACAAACTCGTTTGGAAAAACGGCCTATGCAGGCGTAATATTGGTGCAACGTCGGTTGTGGTTGTGGTGCTGGGTATCTAATTTTACAAGAAAGCAATAAACACTAAGTTAGGTTCTTCATGTTTCTTCCACTCGCCTAGCTGGTTGCGCGACATTTGCTGCTGCCGCCAAGGAAGCTGAAGACGAGATCTTTTCATCTGCTGGCGCCTTGAGGAAACGACCGCTCCGACATCATCTGGATAGAGATGTTTATTCGTTTCTCTTCTCCCCTCTCCTGTCACTGCACCCCTGCTTTTATTCCCTGTCTCCCCATTCAAACACTCCTACAGTCCAATCGGAAAGCAGGAGTAACTCTCTCCTTGTCTCCCGGTCGGCTGCCGCTGAGAACACCAGGCCCGGATTCCTTCTCGCCACCTCCTCGCAGGAATCACCGCCTCTCGCCCGCTCGTCGGTTAGCCGCCGCCGCTCAGCTCCATTCCACCCCGGTTTCCAGAATGTTCGGCCTCAGGCGTTGACGGGTCGTCAATACAATAGGCCGTGCATCATTGCCGCCGCCTTTGGCTGTCACAGCGAAGGCGCAAGTGTACCTTCCGTCCCTGTAGCCCGGCTAGGCCACGGTCTCCTGTAAGGTACCATAATTGACCCCTTCGGGAGACGTGGGTCTTCGCCTCCTTTGTGACCAGCAGACAGTCGTCGTCCCACCATCCGGTACCACCGCCTCCGTGTTGGCGCAGGCACGCCGGCCGCGGGGCGGGTAACAATATGGAGGCATTCGGCGAACGTACGAAGTTCGACCCGAACACACTACATGTGCATAGTCCTACAGTACAGGCGTCATATCAGATTAACGTCCGTAATTCCAGTGTTGGCTCCGCTTTTATAGCAGTCTAATAAGCATTACACTTGTATTCCTATGATTCAGCAAGCTATATTGAAGCATTGCGCGACCCCAGAGGAATACATTAACGAAAGTTACGTATGATATTCACATCGTCGCAGCGTAAAGTGCACTTAGTCCGCCAGAACGACGCAGTGTCCGCTTCATTTGTTACGAGGCTGGGCGATGGTCTCATGCTGACCGAGGATGATGACAGATTGATTGACAGCCGCTTTGCAGACTAGGCTACGTAGGTCACATACGCCCAAGTAGCCTATGAATATGACAAGCGTCATCCAGTGATGTTGCTCTATGTAGCCCTATCCAGGCCTACCAGCCTCAACGGCCTAAACCTCACCAACTCGATAGGTGACTTCAGATTCCGACATGTCGCTGGCTCTATATACAGACAATTTGTCGACGAAATGACCGAGGCATCCACGATTTCTAACAGCTGTACTATAACTCCTACTTCACTACACATGGACCCCTCGCCACCGCGATCGCGACCCGATCCGATAACAAGTCATGACCAGCGTCTAGCGCTCACTGATCACGGTGATGATGACCTTGTTCAAGAACTGTTGGATCCCCTTCCACACATGCACACGGGTTGGTGAAACGTGCGTGCTTTCTCCACGATAACGGACAAATATAAGCAGTAAATATCACCTTACCGCTTCTGGTGATGGTAATGCCGACGTTTCCGTTGGCAGCGTTACCTAACTTTAAACAACTGGTTTATAACACATATGCGTCTCTTCAGCATATGTGCGTGCGTATAAAATTTATACAAATCTTAAGCATAATTTCGTAACGTTTCGCTCAGTAAAAAAATTACGCCACAGTCTCCTTCCCGCCGCATGCTTCGCATATTATCGACTTCCACGGTACGTGGGATCTGCCGAATTTTTTGTTATTTGTCTTTCTCTTTCTTTCATCTATTTTTGTATATGTCTCTTTCTATTTCTTTCTTCCTCCCTCGGCTTCTTTTCCTTCCTTTCCTCTTCCTGTCTCGCTTTCTCTTTTCTCTATCGTTATTTCGTGTCTGTTTCTTTCTGTGTCTTTATTCCATTTTTGTCTTTTTTTCCATCACTATACTTCTGTCTCTCCTAATCTCTCTGTCTACATTTTTCTGTCGTGATATATTTATTTCGTTTCTTTTCCTGTTTCTGTCTTTCTTTATCATTCTATCTATGTTTTTCTGTCGTCTTTTTGTGTGTCTATTCCCATTATGTCGCTCTTGCTTTTTCTTTCTACCGTTTCCTTTCTCCTTCCCCTTCTTTCTCTCTTTGTCAATTTTTTTTCTTCTGCCCTTTTAACTTTTTATGGCTCGCCGCCGCCGCGTCGGAGCCATTTCTTGGGCTAACTGTTGCCTTCTTCATTTTTAGTGGACCAGTGATGTGTAGTGGGATTTACCCTATTTTTGTGGCACATGCCTGTTGATGAAGATAGTTTCCGGGTAACCATGAATACTTTACGGCTGGCTATAACCGCTCTGCTGTGAAACTGTTTGGTCCGGGTGAGAAGGGAACCCTGGCCCTCCGCGAGGCCAGCAGGTGTCCTACCACGGAGACATGCCAGTGCTTAGAACTGCGTCGTAAAAAAACTCTATAAGAATGTCATGTACTGGGTGCATTCTCCTTCACGCTTTTATTATTGCGTGGCAGAATCGTAGAATCACACCAGGTGTCAAAACATGTGAATTGGGCAAAGAATGGAGGTTTAAAGCTCCCCACTAATACAAAATGAGGAGCTTTAAGTGCCCGTGCTACCTTACAGACGCGTAGTAGAAATTCGCCAATTTACAAAAGGAAGAATTATGGCGTAGCGGGCACTTAGAAACTCTACATCCCGTAAGCATTCTAGGATAGTTTAAACCAGCCAATTTTACGCGCATAAACGTTCGTTTCCATGCAGCAGGATGGAAGGTGAGGCACATGGGGCTCGATTATGCTATCGCGCTCTAGTCTTGAAGGTGAAGCTCAAGCGTTCTTGAAGTTTTTCTGATGGTAATCGAAACGTTCACCTTTAAAACGTGCAAAACTATGCATAATGTTTCTGCCTACTTCATTGCTTCTCGTTGTGTAGCTTAACTTTTGAAACGTATTTTATTTTTTTAACTCCAGGACCTATATTCAGAAGAATACGAAAGATGGAACTTCGGCTGCATCATCTTGTATTGCTTAGTATCCTTTTGTATTGCAAATGCCAAGGTAAGTTTCATGGTACCTACTGAAAACATATATTTCGTTGCATTTGAGTCTCAAGTTTTGCTGGTAAAATCAACTGTGTTTTCTTACAGTATAAGTAACCGCGCATTTCATCAGAAATTAGAGAATGGAACCTCTCACTTTATAACAGGGGTTACTGCTTAAACGAACAAACTGCAATGGTTGAGCGAAGTAGAGAACGTCCATTCATGCGCTAGAGCTGCAAGGCTCGCCAACAGTGACATGCCACCTTTCTAGATGTCAGGGGCCAAATTTCAAAGCACTTCTTTTCTCCGTAATTCAAAGCAAAATTTATGTGCGGGAAGGAGCACCATGTTGTGGGTTGGAACAAGGTATAGGTTTGCAAGATAAGCGATTGCTTAGCGCGTTTGCTTCTTTTTCAGAAAATATGTGAAACCATAAAATGAAAATGCAAAGACCCGCGTGGGCAGGCGAAATAGATGGCTCTAGCTCAGCGTCGCGTACATTTGATACGCCTCCGGCTTGTAAGCCATCCCACGTGTGGCGCGGGGCTCGTCACCCCGTCATAAAACATAAAAGTATGTGATAAGCGTCATTCTTTACCTGTGTTTAATTTTGTTACAGTTATAAACTTGGTGAATATTCGAATCTCATTCACTGCCCACGAGAAGAAACATTCTGGTTACGCAATTCGCTATCACCACCACGACCACTTGCGGCGCTGACTAACAAGCCCAAATTAAAATTTAGACCCCATAAATTGGATGGGGGGATGAGCGCTACTGTAGCTCAGTTGGTAGAACATTGGACACGTTATTCGAAGCTCGCAGGTTCGGTCCGGCCAGCGGCAAGTTATCTTTTCATCCACTTGACTCTTTCTACTTTTACATCATATTAACTACAGATAACATTTCCTATACTTTCTTTGGCTTTCTTATCTGTTAGTTCTATATAATGCGTTGTCTAGCAAGGAAAGACGAGCCCTTAAAATTGTCTTTCTTTCGTCTTAGGACAACAACGCACATCTATTATATTTATATAAATGTATATATATATATCAACGCACTACTTTTCTGACTCCGTGCATGCAGAACGCGCCCTGAAACAGTTTCCTATATACACTTATGTGCTGCGTGCTTCGCGCTGACCTAACGATTTTTTAAATCGATAGCCAGGGTTGAAATTACTTTTTTCCCAGAATTAGGATGTCTTATGTAACTTAACCGGCTACGTAAGGTGTAAAAAATTACCTGTTTTATGCTTTGAAGGGTATTTTTTGTCGTAAAGTGCGCTAAAAATGCGAGTCATGCCAGCAATGATAAGTAATTAATAAATTTCAAAATTGTCTTAACCTTTCGCGCTTATGCAGATAGGTGTTCGAGCTTTGCAATGAACTAGGCTAAATGCTACGAAATGAATATTAAAAAAGGAAAATTTAAAGATAGTTGAATTTCAGAAAATGCATCCATTTGGACCATATTTGTTCGCATAATGAGCAGTGAAATCAAGAATAATTGATCAATTTGTTTGAGCATAGTTCATTTTGCAGATGCATATGTGGGAAGTGCGTGTGCAAAACTTCATGTCAAAATAGTTATCAAAGTTATCAAAGTTTGCCTAACAAGAGGCACGACCCAAGTTTTGTTTTGAGATAACAACAAATATTCTTTGAGTATTGGTCATACCCCTTGTAGCCATCCTGGATACTTTCATATAATCGGAAATGTATACCTAATAAAAAATGCCTATTCGCGTTAGAGTTAGCATGAAAAAGTAGATTCGATAGTATTTATACATATGGTTTTGATTTCGCAGCTCATGGGTATGTGTTCAAGAAGACGCTGTAACTCCGAAACTACTAACGATTAAGGCACAATTACTTTAACAACATGGTTCTCAAAACTTGGGCTTACATAAAAGAATGAAAAGCGATATGTTGTCGAAAATCGACTGTTGAAATTGACTTGCTACATTCACAGGCAGCATGCCGTCATTGGACCGACCTCGGCCCTACGTCGGCAAATGTCGGCAGCAATATTGTCCCCACGCTGGCAAGTCACGCTCGCGCTACTTTCACCCACGTCGGCCTTATGTCGGCTAGCCAGCGTAGGGCCGATCTGGGCTTCCCGGAGTAGGACCGGTCTGAATTTGCCGGCGTCGGTCCGAGACGCACGTGCCCTTATTCAGCCGATGATGGCAAGCCGTCATTGGGCCTATATAAGCTAAACGACGCTGGCGTGGTGTTGGCCCCGCCGACGTCGGGAAGTCACTGGTGTGACCGTTCGCACTTGTTATTTAGGTGTTTTAGCAGCGGTGGATTACCGTGCGGTATTTACGATAATACTCTACCGTCGTGGTCTGCACGTAGATAACTTTAATAGGGACACCAGTGGTAGTTGCTCGATGAGTACAGTAACTTGATTAGAAAGGCTGATACAAGTGTTGAAAGGCAAAACGGCTGCTTGCTAATCAAGGTATTTCGGTATTACTGCAGTAACTGTATTGTAAGTCAGCTGTGCTAAAATAGCTTATTCGCGGGCCAATGGCTTTCATCCACTACCATTGGCACAGTATTCAAAAAATAGTTCGTAATTACAACGACAGCTCCACTAGAGTCTTTGTGGCATTGAGAACCATATTTCTGTGGAACCGTGCAAGGAAGTGAAGGAAAATGTCCGGCTCGGTAGCGCAATAGGATGTGAAGTCAATACTGTCTCCAACACAACTAAAATGATGAAAGGCCTGCTGCACCAACTACACATGTGTCTGAGTAATGAAGGAGCAACACATTTTCAAGGTCATAAACACAAATTTATTGACACATATGAACACTCGCTAGCGGGTCCAGAATAAATATGCTTAGAGGAATGCCTAAGCATCTCTATATACTACAGCCAACACTAAAACGATCCCGCAGCCTCCGTATTGCTCAAGAAAGGCAGGAAAATCGTGATCGAGAATGGAGTCAGGCGAATACCTACAATGTAGTCAATATTATTCACAGCGCAATCACAAAAGGCGTTTAATGAACTAGAAAGGGAGAAAAATAGGAATAAGGATTAACGGATAATATCTTAAGTACTTGCGTTTTGTGGGCGTTATCACGCTTTTCAGCAGTGATGGTGACGAATCACGGAAAAAGTGCTGAAGATGTAAACGAAAGAAGCGTTGAAGTAGGATTAAAGATGGACCTGGAGAAAACAAAGATAATATTAGGCAGCCCGACACCACAGGGAGATTAAAGTGGCAACCAGAGTAGAAGAGTATGATACGCGGGAGCTAATCGGTAGCAGGCGCCCCCCCCCGGCCCTGATGTTTATCAAATTCACCAAAAAATAAGGTTCGGTTGGTTCGCCAACGTTAGACATTCGCAACGCACGACTGACAATGAAATTACCGCTATCCTTTAAGCGGAAAGGACAATTTTTTCAGTGATAACTTACGGCCCAGAAAATTGAATGAACTACTGCACGCGACCAGAAAAACATTGCGAGTGGTACCACAAGACCCCATGAACACTGCATATAAACAAGGTAGACATGTACGTACGCACTGCTAATCTCTAGGAAAGATTGTAAGGGAAAGGAATCGTCTTCGGGTAACTGTGCAGCGCGGCACAGACAAAGGACGAGAAACGGACGACACGAGCGCTGGAAATCGTGCATGAAAATATCTCACCTATGCCCGATGGACCGGTAACAACACTAGCGAATAAAAATTGTAAGCGCACCATGCCAACAGAATACACAAAAAAGGATTATAAGAAGACAACAAAAGTCCGATGAAAGCCATGGGCTCAGCCGATATCGGCTGGATGGCAGCAAACCCGGCCCATTATTGCCGGCGAAAACCCAATATCGAACGAAGGACGGCGAAACCGGCGTATTGCAAGCCAAATTCAATGGATCAGGCAATAATGATAGAGAGAGAGAGAGAGAGAGAGAAACGAAGAGGAAAGGCAGGGAGGCTAGCGAAGCTTTGGCTCGGTTGGCTACCCTACGCTTGGGATGGGGGAGGGTAGGAATAATAGGAAGGAAAGGGTAGAGAAGAAAGAAGAAGAGTAAGAAAGAGATGGATGAACAGCGTCAAACTACACAACACGAACTCGCTCTGTTAGTTCGCAGGCGCTCGTGAAGTCCGGTGGTCCTCAAGAAACACAAGAGGGCTTTCGTGGCCTTGCGCATATGCGAGACCGTAGGCAAAGATCTTCTTTTCTGTCAGTGATCTTGAGTCCAGGTGGATGAGCTTGACTTCCATACCACGTCGTTGAGCCTGATATGATGGGCAGTGGCGTAGAGTGTTTTCAAGCGTCTCGTCGCAGCCGCAAATGTTGCATGCCGCACTACTGGCCATTCCAATGAGACACGAATACGCATTCGTAAATGCCACGCCCAACCACATGCGGTAGAGTAAAATTGCATCGCGTCTTGAGAGCCCGGATGGCAAACGTGGATCGTTCTTTGTCTAGCATCCTAGAGATAACTAATGTTATCAAAGTTTTTAGATATGTAGACGATTTTTTAATACTTTTAAAGAAACCCATTGACTGTAATCTTGACAAGTCTGTTGATCCTATCCTTGACGCGTTTCAGCAGTGCGGGAAGGGTTTGACCTTTACCCATGAAATCCCTTGCAATAACTCGTTGCAGTTTTTAGATTTAAGGCTCTGTGTAAGCATCACGTGTGCTGGTGCTACAGCCCACGAGCGCAGAAGAGACTGCTGCCACATGATTCAGCGCAGTCGAAACTAGTTAAGCGGGCGATAGTGAAGCTCTGTCTGAGGTCTGCGCTTGGAAAGTCGTGCCCACATGCTATGCAGGACAGCTTTAGAAATCAAGTACGGCGAGTGCTGGAAGCCGGATACCCTTGCACGCTCGTTACGGCAGTCGCGGAGGCTCTCCTGCGAGAGTCAAAAGCACCCCGTTCCAGTAAGACACCAGGGCCGCAATCCAGGAACCGCCCTGTGGTGTTGTCCTGCATTCAGCGCACTTCTCACAATCTGAAGAAGGTTGCGGGCAGGCACGATGTGCCGATGGTTTTTCAGCCCCGCGCAAGCTGGCAAAGCTCTGCCCGAAAATTTCTTCGGCTAAGAAGAGTCCTGGAGTGTGTGGCATGAAGCACGAAATGCCTTATGTAGCCTGCGCGGTTGGTGCCGTCTATGAGATTCCGCTTTCATGTGGAAAGTCTTATGTCGGGCAGACCGGAAGGTGCATCAACGTTCGTGCAAGGGAACATGAATTCGCCACATTTAATAAAGAGAACGCGCATTTATCAGCGCATGTCCGACATTGCATGTGCGCACCGAATTTCGGAGCGATCAAAGTTTTGGGCCGAAGCGAAGGTAGCACCGCATGGGAACTTTTGGAAGCCTATTTTATCTCAACTAGAGGAAACGCGTGTGTTAGCCAGCCTACTGTTTCCTTATTGCATGGTGAAAAGAGATTCTTGCGTGGCTTGTTGTGATCTGACAGTAAAAAGCGATTAGCGTTGTGACCACGTGACTGATGGCATATATTGTCGACGACGAAAAAATAAAGTTACTTGAAAGTTTGCGCTCGTCCGAGTCTCCTGAGTCCGTGTTTTTATGTGTGTGCCATCAGTGTTCTTTCCTTGCAAGTATGAACCAACTCGCCCAGCAGCAAGTTTTATTGAAGTTGCAAATTTGGGTCAATTGAATACAGTCGCGCATTGGAAAAACACTGCGTATTCGTTTGTAGAAGAGTGATACGGCGTGCAAGTGATTGCAGTCGCCACGCGGTGTCCGTTCTCAAGAGTGGTATGGGTGTCCGCAGGTCTTGGTCATGAGCCGATCATGCAGCTTCATTCGCGCGGTCATTGCCGACAATTCCGCAATTACTCGGCAACCATTGAAATATAATATCATGTCCTTCCTCGAGTGCTTGGTGGTAGTCGTGCCTTATCTCGTACACGGATTGTTCGTGTAATCCGTGCCGTAAAGCAAACCGTAGCGTTTGTAAGGCTGACCTGGAGTCGCAAAAGAAGGCCCATCGATTAGGTGGCTGCTGAAGGATGTACTTGACCGCACCTTGAAGCGCTGCGAGTTCTGCGGCTGTCGACGTCGTGATGTGAGAAAACTTGAACTGTAACAGTATGTCATCAGATGGAACAACCACCACTCCGGTATAGCTGTTGGAATTAGTGGAGCCATCGGTGTAAACATGCTTGCGGTCAAAGTAGGTTTCTTCCAACAGACGCAAAGACAACTGCTTCAGGGCTGGTGGTGACATGCGTGCCTTCTTAACGATTCCAGGAACCGATAAGCACACGTCAGGTTGATGGAGACTCCACAACGCAGATGCTGGGCGCATCGCAGGTTTGAAGCCAGGCGGTAATATGTCGTAGTGTTTTGTCACAGTACCGCAGAACGAAGCATGGGGCCTCCGCGCTTGCAAACACGCTACATGATGTCACGGTAGCCGTGACAAATGCCGAATGTACGCTCTCAGCGTCTCAACGATGATTTGAGTTGTGACCGGCTGTTTTGTGCGATAGCGATAGTTGCAACTGTCGATGAGCATCTTGGAAGGCCAAGAAATGTCCGAAGTGCTTGGTCTTGCACGCTCTGTAGTGCGCGGATGTTAATCTTGCACGTGTTCGACAGGGCAGGAAGGCTGTACCGTAGAAATCCGAGAAAGAGTGCTGTCTAAAGGTGCAGCAATAAATACACGGATGGTCCGCATAATTTCCGGCAACGAACTTAAAAACATTCTCAAAGCATATGAGTTTTCTCATCAGATATGCGACATGGGGACTCCAGGTTAGGTCGCGATCCACGATGACACCTAGGAATCTATGGCTGCTCTTATAAGCAATTGATTGGCCTTCGATGCGCACTGGGTAGAAGGACATCGGTTTGCGTGTAAATGCCACTGATGCACATTTATCAGTAGCGACAGTCAAACCTTGCTGGCGAAGCTATGCAGATGTCAATGTTGCCGCCTTCTGTATTCTTGCGTGCACTTGAGGCCGTGTCAGGCCGGACGCCCAGATGCACATATCATCAGCCTAGAGGTATATATAAGCCGTCTGTGGCAGCGTTTCGGTGAGCCCCACCAGAACTAGGTTGAAAAGAGTTGGGCTCAGCACGCCACCTTGTGGCACACCACGACTTGTGAAATGCTTATTCGTAGGCCCCTCTACTGTTAGGACGAACATAGATCTCTTTGTGAGGTAGCTTCTTACCCATCGAAAGACGATCTCCAAGTTCTGCTGCTTCGAGTACTTCGAGAACGGCCTTGTGGGTCACGTTGTCATAGGCACCTTTCAGTCTAAGAACAGTGCTACCGACGGCCGCTGCTTAGCTTTCTGCTGCTGAACGGAGGTCACCAAGTCAATGACGCCACCGAGTGAAGATCGAGCCCATCGATAGCCAGCCATAGCATCAGGATAGATGTTATAATGCTCTAGGTACCATTCCATGCATGTCAGCAGCATCCTCTCCATGACTTTGCCGACGCAGCTTGCTAGTGCGATGGGCCGGCATGATGACAAATCCAGCGGAGACTTTCCGGGGGGGTCAACAGAGGCACCAGGCGGCTGCACTTCAACTCGTCGGGGACTTCGACACCACGCCAAGATTGATTGAATATGTCCAGGAGAATGCGTTGTGCCTTCGGACCTAGGTGACGTAGGCAGCATAGGTCACTCCATCTGTACTTGGGGACGACGAGTGCCTGCACGTGTTCAGTGCTGCATGAAGTTATTCTATAGAGAATGGAACCTCCATTTGCTGATCTCGTGCAACCGGAACGTCATGTGGTAGCAGGTCGGTCGGTGTAGCGATGTCGCCAGCGATCTTGGCCCAAAATTCACCAGAGACCTCAAGCTGTGAGCGACGTTGATGTAGTGCCAGCGCAGCGAAGGGATGATGCTGTTGCGGATGTGAGTGAATGCCTTGAAGAGTCCTCCATACGGGGGACAAAGGCTTGCTGAGATCTAGCGAATCACAGAAGCTCTTCCATCGTTGTTTCTGAAGTTTTTGCATACGACGCTGGATTTTCTTCTGAATGCGTCTGGATTTTCTGAGGTCATAAATGGATTTCGTGTGTCTATATCGTCTTTCGGCACGCCGGCGGATAGCTAGAGGTTGCTCCAACTCTTGGTCGAGTGCTGTACGTCTCGATCTTATCAAACACATCTTCGTAGAAGTCTCCATCACATTACGAATCACTTCTTCAATTGATTCCGGCGGTTCGTGCATGCACTTGTCCTCCACTGACATCTGATACGCTTCCCAGTCAATACGTCTTGAGTGTCTAGGAGAAGGAGAACCGTCCAGGCCTCTTACCTTCACGTACGTGGGAATATTATCAATGCCGTGAGTTTCACTACCTGTGAACCATTGAACATTCATGACAATAGTATGCGACACTAATGCCCAAGTCCAAGCAGCTACTGTAAGCTACTCCTCGGAGATAAGTCGGGCTGCCGTCATTCAGCACCTGAAGTCCGTGCCCTGATGCAAGATCAACAAGGCTCGTGCCTCTTCGATTTGTCCTGACCCTTCCCCACAGTGGATGATGGGCGTTAAAGTCGCCCATCAATATCCAAGGTGCTGGAGTCGTTGCAAATATATCATTGAAGATCTGTTGATCAAGGTGACGCGACGGAGGTATATATGCGCCTATAAGTGTAAACGACTTCTTTTTGACATGTGGACACACGTAGTGATTTCCTTCGTTAGGCTCTACACTTTGGCGAACATACGTGATCTCTTTACGGATATACGCAGCAAATTGACTTCGCTCAATGCATGATGAAGAAACAGATGATTCATAGCCCGACAGTCGAGCTTTTTTTTTGAAAAATGTCGTCCACAAATGACGATGATGGGAAACTTGTTCTCAAAAACGAACTGTCTAAATTCAGACATTCTTGACTGCAGACCTCTGGCATCCCATTGAATTATAGAAGCGCGTTGGACTTGTTCTCGGAAAGGCGGATGTGTTGTATGGTGTGCCATCTTGTTACTGGAAGCCGGCAAGTACTCGTTCGAGTGTGTCCAAGACTTGCAGCGCTCATTTAGCGGCAGGTATCTGCAGACTAGCCAGGAGAGTGCGGATAACACTCATAAGTGACCTCAGGACAGAAAAATCCTGGACCTCTTGTGCGGATAGACTGCCTGGTGTTGACGTAGCCGTTGTCGACTGTGGATGCTTTGGTTCCGTGTACTACTCACCGTGTACAGTTCAGTGCTGTCACTAGTGGTGTCGCCATCTCGGCTGTTGCGCTTCCTTGAGGTTGACGTCGAAGGGGGCGCCAGGTCCGAACTGCGTACTGTGGGGTATGGATCCATCGCTGTACGCAGGAGAGCGATGATGAGACAATAACGGCTCACTGACGGGAACACTGGGCCGAGATTGGACTTCGCATAGCCGCCGTGATTCCAATATTGGTCCGACGTTGTGTGCTGCCTGTGTTATTATCAGGATCTCTTGGAAACGCACCTATTCGTGTCACGGCAAGTCTGATTTCGAAAATATTCGCTGATCTGCGCCCTGCCCAGTGCGAACATGATGCGGGAGAGAGCGCTTCAAGGCTTACCGCTTTTCTCACCCTAGACTGGTGTGAGAGCTTCCGCAAAAAATGCAAATGAACGACTGAAGGTCATTTTGCTAGGTGTTTGTTGCGTCTAGGGCCCTTAAAAATTCATCTACGTTGTAAGGCATTCTGAAAAAGTCTGTGAGATGCCTGCTTGCCAGCTATAACTATATGCTAAGGAAGTCACTGAAACTTCATAATAGCTCCCGTGCTGCGCAGTTGACTGAGATGAAGACTTAAACAAATTATCAATGTAGTTCTTTTTCTCCAACCACGTATGTTGTGGACGTGCTGTGTGGTTTGACAGCTACTGTGTTCTTTCATGGACGACATCTCGTTCTCAGCCTTTACTACTTCAACAACACTTACAAAATTCTTTTCACTGCGATCTCTCTTCTGGTAGACGTGTTTTTTCCGACGACCTATTATGAGTTATGTAAGGACGAAGCATACTAGGAATGAGTATTGCGTGACATTTTCGAAAAGCTTTCATAAAAAAGGAAGAGAGATGTTGCAGCCACGTGAGAAGCAATCTTTAGTATTGGTCGGCTCACTTTGGTTGCGTCTGCTCCAGAAGTAGCGAATGTGAATTCTTGTGAAAAGGCTCGGCGTAGTGTTCTTAAGAGAGCGGCGTCGGATGGGGTTGGCTTGCTGATAGTAGTACGATACCTTGACACTACCAATTGATATCATATTTCCGTCAAGGAAATACGGCAGCAAAACGAGAGCCATCAAATGGCAAAGAAAAAGAACTTCAAGAAAACGTTCCGTTGACAGAAGACGCACCCAGGACATCTCGCGTTGCTACGATGGCTGGCGGGCGTTTATCCCACTGAGATACCGCCAAACACATAATGGAGGCTAGATGAACGCACTTTTTATCTTTCACACTTTCCTCTTACAGTGCTTTTGGATAGATGGATGGATGGATTGATACTACGAGCGTCCCCTTTATAACGGGGTGGTGACATGTGTGCCACCAGGCTCGAAAAAGAATCGCACCGTTGATACGACCGTCCCATTCGGCGCGCTTTCAATATCAGTGTAATTTTGTCAACGCGTTAACACACCGTGAGGTGGTGGCTTAAAACCAAGCCTTGATCTATATCAGGGCCATCATATCCATATCATATTCATATGATAGCATCCATCTATATCGAAAAATAGCTCTCCGACGCTCGCCTGGCTGTCGCACCGCGTTCCCCGTACGCCCTGTGAGAAAACGGCCAGGCTAGAGGGAACACACGACGGGCGTAGCGCTTCTCTTCGCGTTCCGCGACGCTTTTAAGGAGTGCATATCGAGTATCAGTGTTTCAGCGTTTATTATGTTCTTATTGACGCTATATTTGCTCCGCATCCACCATATGCAGTGCCCAGGCATATGTTAAGAACTTCAGCCACTGCACGGGTTAAATCATGATCATGGGCGTTAGTCGTCTGTATACGGAGATGTGCCACTGGGCGTCAACGCGAGTGCGTCCACGTCAAGCGGTGCTATATCTGCCAAACAACAGTAGACATTGTACAAGCTCTAATATACCAATGCACTATCAGCAATCAACTACTTCTGTGACGACACGTTTAACTTTCGTGTTATACCGATCCCTATGGCATATGGATCAACCATATTTTTTTCATTTATCCGTGCTAGTAGGCAACGACGCGATATCTCGTGGTCGAAGACGCATGCAGCTAGCACATATGCGAGTAGACTTGTGCCTCCCATGTGTCACTAGAGAGATGCGCTTCTATTATTTGACGAGAGAAGCCGCTAATAACGATGGGCCGCTAGTGATGTGCGGATCAGTGCGTTTCAGCTGCTAGAACAAGTGGCGGGGTGTACGTCTATGTTTAAATGCTTTACTTACAGCGTAAACTAGTAATCAACATTTGGAATCCCTGATTCTTGATTACGAACTCCTTGATTTCTCAGGTGATGAGGACAGTGAGACAAGTGATGCAAGCGTGAAAGTGATACACGTAAAAAAGGTACGTGCATTTTTTTTTCTACTTCATCGCGTAAATATGCTGTTCCGGTGCTTTATTCGCAACGACCATGTTTATAGCCATACTTTTGTAATGTATGTGAAGAACAAAATATATGCAGTCAAAGCCGACTATATTGAACTAGGACAAATCTAAGTATCATTTATATAGATCTACTTTCAGACACAACAATGTTTTAAAGTATGGAAGAATGTACGGCTACATCGAACAAAAATAGCCGCGACACTGCATATCTTTTCTTCAGTTGATGTAGGCTTTTTACTAATGGAGAGGGACTTTCCTGCATTCGATTGGGAGAGTGAGCGGGAGGGCGCGGCGCATAAAGAACCTAGCTGTTTTCTGCAAAGCCTGCGAGAACCAACACAGTGGAACGTAGAGAAAAGAAGTCTGACATCGGCGCTGCGTAAACCATCCCAAGAAGCACGCCGACTATGATATTTTAACGTACGAGAGCACATTTTAATATGATTTGATGCGAACATGATCAAACAGAGTTCATTCCTCTTCGATCTCTTAGTTTAGCCTCCCCTTCACGCGCCAGTCACTTTGTCGCTACTTTCCAGCGCGCAACTTCATCCACTACATTCGCTACCCTCTCTCCCCTCGAGTCAGAACTAGAAGACGAAGAGGCGTCAATACAGAAATCAAGTGGGAGATAGCGTTTCAACTGGCTTGCATGAACGAGAAAGTAATGGTTTGTGTGTTTGGTACTTAGTCCTGGAATAACTTTCAGGAGGAACGTAACAGGGCCTAGGGCTTTCAGCACCCCCAAAGAACCGGTAAACAGGAGGAGAAACTTCTGTTAGCGCTGAGGAACACGCCGGATGCGCCGAACCAGCACTAGGTCTCCTCGTGGGAAAGAAGTAAGGTTGGAGAAGTGAGCGGAGTCTGGCCTGGTGATGCGCTCTGGCATGGTGCGCTCTAAAGCGAGACTTTCGAACGAGGTCCCAGGTAGTGGTGCCATCCGGACGGATGTGCGTTGTTGTGTCGAAACCCAAAGAAAGCCTTTTGCGAAAGCCTTGGCGTCCTTCCATAGAAAAGCTTAAACGGCAATTCACGTGTCAATAGCTGCTATGCCGTATTGAGGGCGAAGACCGCGTGAAGATGTATTCGCCCCAGTTGCTATGCCTAGCGCTCACGTACGACGACAGTGTGCCCATTCTGGGACGGTTTCTACGCTACACCAGACCGTTTTTTGTGGGTGCTGAGGAGTGGCCGCTGTATGTTGAATTCCGTGGTAATTCAATATGTTTCCGAATGCGCGCGACGTGAAAGGCGTGCTGCGCTCGGTGATGAGCAAGCACTGTGCGCCGTATCGAAAAACGACGCACACGTTTATCAACGTGATGACGCGCTGCGTCGAAAATGCAGGGGCGGCACTGACTTCGGTCCACTTGATTAGGTAGCTCGTTTTAGCGACGCGGAAATTGGTGCCACGTGACGTATGTCGAAACGGTCCCATATGGACAAGTCCCACTATCTCAAAAGCCATTTCCGGAGGAGGGAGAGGTTGCTTGGGGACCAGTGGCGGATTTGTGATGGCCTTCTTTGCTTGACAAAACGTGCACGACAAAACGTAGCGGGAGGCGTCAGCGTGCATGCGCCACCACCAAAACCTTTCTGACGCGCGCCACCGCTTTGTGAAGCCCGAGATGACCGGCAGACTGAGAGTCGTGGCGCATAAGTAGCACAGATTGTCGCATGGCTACCGGCACGACAGGCACGCGCGGCCCATCCCGATTATTTCGGTGGCAAATGGTGCCATGGCGGACGACATACGATGCCGCAAGGCTTTCACGATGACGCTTAGGAGTGCGTACTTCGCCGGATAGGCGCCTAGTTATATCCACAATTTCTGTGTCCTTTAGCTGTGCGGCGCTTAAATCAAGCACTGCAAGGACTTGTGAGTTGTCGTTGAGAGCTGTCAGGTGGCAAGAAAGGTAGTCGGCGTCTTGATGGCGTGCGCCGCTGCGATGAACAACGGAAAACGTGCAATATTGCATCTTGATAGCCCCCTGGAGAACTTAGCATTAAGGTATATTTTGTTTGAAGCCAGTGAAGGGCGACGGTGTCAGTAACGACAGTGAATGCTTCACCATACACCTACGGGCAAAATTCTCCGACAGCCCAAACTACAGCCAAACACTCAAGTTTAGAGGCGTGGTATCGGCTCTCCGGTTTATTGAGCCAGTAGCTAGCATAAGCGACCAGCCTCTGCTACCCGTTCTCGTTGTCCTGCAAGAGAAGAGCTCCGAGGTTAAGAACGCTAGCGTCTCTGTGAAGAATAGTTGGTACGTTTTCGTCGTAGTGCGTGAGTGTCGGTGAGGTTTGGAGGGCAGCCTTGATGCGGCGGAAGGCCGCTCCTTGGTCGAGACCTCATTCCCAGCGAACGTCTTTCTTTAATAGCTCGTTGAGAGTGGCCGCACTAGAAGCGAAGTTCGGGACAAAGCGCCGACAATATGAAGCAATGCCAAACAAACATTTTAAGCTACTTAGCCGTGGTGAGAAGCGGAATACAGGCCATGGCTTGGGGCTTCGTGTGATCAGGGCTCATACCCTTAGTGTTGACTACGTGTCCCAAGTAAGTCACATCACAGAAATCGAACTACTTGAAGGCTTAATGCAGAGGCGAGCGTCTTGGAGAGCACGCAAGACCATTTCCAAACACCAGAGGTGTTCGGGAAACGTAGGAGCATAAACAATTACGTCCTATAAGTAAATCAATGCCATCCACCACTTGAGTCGTCCAAGAACCCAGTCGATCAATCGCTGAAATGTAGCAGGAGCATTGAGGAGGCCAAATCAGGCGCTTAAACTAGTATAGGCGATCCGGTGTTATAAAGGCGATCTTCTCAGCGTCATTTTGGCCTTGTTCTATCTACCAATAGCAAGAAAGAAGATCCAACATAGTGAAAAAGCGGTCGTCATGAAGGATGTCAAGGGCATCATCCAGACGAAGCAGCGGATATACGCCAGGTTTTTATGGCACTGTTTAGGCGCCGATAGTCAACACAGAAAGCGATCGCGTCGTCTTTTTCACGAGGGTTTCGGGGGATGACCAAGGACTAGACGAGCGCAATATCATGTCACGCTTAAGCATGTCATCCACTGCTTAGCGATTTCTGCGCATTCCGAGGCAGAAACGCGACACGGGTGATGCAGAAGCGGAATTTCGGAGCCGGTTTGGAGTCTGTGTTTCAGCATAGAGTCTGACCGAGTTCACTCAGTGACGTGGCCACACAATCGCGGACTTATTTGTAGAAGCGTAAGCATCTCGGATTTTCGTAACAGAGTAAAGATGGGGCCGAAGTTCAATTCATTATAATCTAAGGGCGAAACAGTTGGTCGTGAAGCTGTTGCAGGCTGTACTACTCCTAGAACAGACGAGGCTTTTAGGAAGGTACCGTTTCTGTGAACGGTGGCTGAAGGCACACGCAGGTCACTGTCGGACAGATTTGCGACGAGTACAGCAAACGTTTTGCCGAAACAACGATATAAGGCACGCGGCATTGGAAATTCACCACCAGGCCGGGAACAAACGGCGCATTGTACAAGAACTTGCGCGTCGACAAAATACTCGGCGGGGCTATAGACGGGCACCCAGGCAGCAGATGATAAGGGTATGGTAAATGAGGTTTCTATAATCACATGATGCTAAAATGATTAGTATTTCCTCACTTCAGGTCGTTCAGCACAACATCTATTCGCGCCCACGGCCGCGAAGCTTGGCGCACACATCCTTGATGCTAGAATCCCCAATTGCGAAGAAAATTTTGTAGCAAAACTTCTCATAGTGCGGTAGTTGTCAGCGAGCACGGAACGCACTTTGACAAAAGTTTTGTAAATGACTTGACGTGACGGGCAATGCGACAGCCAAAAGCAACCTGTATTAGAGGCTTCAAGAATGAATGGAGACACTGTCGAAGTGGTAGCAGTCCAATTAAGGGTGCAATTCGCTGTGCTAAAATGCAAACTAACCCGAGAAGCTGCACACTAATCACAGCCTAATATCACTGGTACGCACATGCTTGGTGCAACAAGGAACCGCTGCCTGGCTGTCTTCCCAAGCGCACATACAATCAGCTATATTTCACCGAGGCTACGGAGAACGGCTCTATCAGCAGAAATGAGGTGAGGTGGATCGACTTGCACAAGGTTCACGCAAAATCTCTGAGACAAAAAATCAACGTGAGGAAGCTGAAAGCACCATTTGTGTCAACAAGTGCTTCAACGTGCTGCAGTGTATCTCGAAGCTTTACCCGCAGAGTTCGAATCTCGCATTAGGGGACAAGTGAAAGAAGAGGGGCTTCTGACATCATGCGGGGTCCTGTTCTCAGCGGCTCGCATAGCAGCTTTCCGAGGAAAACTTCACACGAATAGCCGAGTCTGTCAGCGACTCGGACATTCGAGAGCAGTTCCGAGCAAAATGTCCAACGTCGTTGCATTGGTAGCACCAGAGCATCGGTAGAAGGTCGAGGAGCCGTGTAGGAGCTGGATGTCGGGTCACGGACGGCGCGTCCATGAAGATTGGCCTTCGGTACTGATGGTCAGCTGCTTGCGAGCTTTCTTGTATCTCCGCCTCAAAAGCGACGGCAAAAGCTGGTGACACGTCTACTGAGTGAGCGAGGCGGACAAAGCGCTGGAGGTTTCCATTATAGATGGCATCAGCAAAGGCGCTAGCAGCAATAAGGTCCATGGCTGCGGTAGGGTAGCCCGACAAGACCTTCCGGGACAACTGGCTGGACAACACCTTTCGGGTCACGTCCACAGGCAGTCGACGTGAGCAGCACGTTCTTGAAGGCCGCACCGACGATTCCCGGGCGTGTTCCAGCTGTGTGAAGTAGAGTGGAAGATGTTGACGATGACCAAAACGGGTTTCGAGCGCTGACACCAGACCTTCATAGTTTGACCGGATGACTTGAGGGGTGTACTCGAGCAATTATGCCGCTGCAGCACGGAGTTGGACAGGGAGCACCTGAGATTTGTCTTGAAATGTCCAGTCGTTTAGAGAGGCAATGAACTCGCACTGCACATGAAATGCTGCCCACGATGTGGCGCCGTCAAAGGTAAGCGGCAGAAGTTGTGCTCCAAAAACCCGAGATTGAGTTCGGTACAGTATATCCGATTTCCATGGACATGCGTTGCTGACGGCCAGAGTGTGTCTCGATCACACAGATTCGTGCAGCAAAATTTGAGATGGCGTCAGCTCCAGACTAGGTACGTTCTGCAAGCGTGGTCTCAAAAGATAACAGACGAGTACCAAACCGAGTCTCGAAATCTTTCACGAAGGCTCTTCTGTCAGCTTCTCTTTTGAAGCAAGGGTCTGTAGGCAATCTGGTATAGGTAGACTCCCACCGGTGCTTGACTGTCGAGGTTGACTTGGCGCGCCCGGGACAGCGAACTCTGACGGAAGAATCTGATGCGACGCTTGTGATGGGATGTCTGTCAAGGTTGGTGCCACTGCGACCTCTACCGAACTATTACGCGTAGTCGAGACATCAGGACTATCGTTGACACGTCGTCCTCCATAAGGTCTATCTCTGGACCGCTGACTGTTGCGTTTGTTGAGGCAGCCTTGCTCCGTAAAACATGGGTTGCTTTTGTCACCGCTGCCACGACATGTAACGTAAAACAGCTCGTCCCAAGACGAATTCAGGCGAACATAATCCAACACAGTTCCTTCCTCTTCGTTTTATTTCTCTAGCCTACGTCCTGATTACGCAACCAGTGCCGATTACGCAATTGGACTGCATTTCTTTGCTTTTGGTGCGTAGTGCTTATGCGCATCTTTCGTAAACTCGAAATAAGTGCGAGGAACTCGTTGGATTGTCTATTAGAAGCAGCGCCGCATTAGCTGCCGCCTAGTTTTAAGCTGTGCTATCAAAGAAAATGTGGTAATTTCGGTTTTGGTGGGTACAGCGCAAAAGAAACAGATAAGCACTGTGCACTTGCTGTTTTTCTTGACCATATTTTGTGGCAACGCGACTTTCTTTTTTAGGAATTGTCGCGTCAGCTTCCGGTCTGACAGACGTCCTGTGCTGCCGGCGCCCTCACTTTCGATTTCGCTTTAATTGGGGCTATCAGTTTTGGTGATGATTATTTAAAGTTACCTGCGTTTATCGCAGTTCTAAAAAAATGGGTATGCCACAAGTGACGCGACCAACAACTATTCTATATAAACAACCGCCCCGAAGCTAAAAATAAAAATATTAAGGAGTTTTTGTTAAATACTCATTTGAATGTTACTTTATGTGGGACAAAGTTTTTCCGCCTCGCCGTTAAGTTCGTTAGCGAAGAGTACCGAGGCGTGACCGTCACAGCATTTCTATAAAAAATATGTGTTTCATAAAAATATACCCCGTGTAATGGAGGATTACAGACTGCGCCACTTGATAAAGTGGCAAACACATGCAATGCATCTGGTTATTGAACACAGTTATTACTGCCACGTGTCGCTCAAATAATTTATTTTTCAATATATATGTAAATTTTGCCGCGCACAAGAGCTTCAAAAGCCCAGGCACATATATGTTTCAGAATCATTTCCATTGCAAGAATACTTTTCGCCAATAAGTCAGCTTGCCCTTTTAAGCAACCTGTTGTATAGCCTCGTTTGTTGATGACGCAGTTACTGAATGGGACTGACCCACTAATTGTCCTTTTGGGAAATGAGGGACAAATAAATCACCCCATCTGCTGGTGGTCTGTGAAGACAATTAATCTCGAACGTGGATTTCGACATAATTTAACATACTTCAGGAAGGATAAACAGGTATGTGCATACTCCTTGCAAACTCTAATAATACTGAGCATTGCCATGAACAACCACCAATACCTAGTGTACCATTGGTAAGGACTGTGACCTTGGGTTAGTACAGTGCTCAAAAGTGTAAAAGACAACAAGTGCACATGAAATGTCGTTGAGTGTGGATCTACAGCCATGTTGTCTGTCTTCCTACACACTCTGATAAATACACGTCTACGTCTTGTCTATGTCACACTATTAATAAATACACTTTACTGCCACGTACTCAATAACTAACCTGTCAGCAGAATACGTCTTGGAACAATACGGAGCTTTTATGTCCTTATTCCCCGCCTTTTATTTTTATGTGAGCGCGACCTTAGCATAATAAAACTAACAACATATACGCGTACGCGTATATGTCCTCCATAAGGTCTATTAAACTAGTGTAAGACGGTGGACCTGGCCACCCTGTTACAGCAGAAAAAGTATGCTCGAGGTTCACCATATATCGCGGATAGAAAATTGTTAATGTGATGAACTGGCACGCGCTTTCTTCTTCATTATCGTCGTCTTCTTCCTTTTCTGCCTCGCTCCCAGAGGACCTATGCGTATTGGTCTGGTGTGGGATCTGCCCAATTCTGTGGCACACACGCTTTTGCCCGCGGAAGGCTCCTTCGTTCTAAGTGCGGAGTCCATTAGGGGACCCGCTTGTCGTTCATGCACGCGTCTTAGGTAGGGTGATCACGCTCACAGGAAAGCGCTCAGTACAGGTCATAACAAGAGCAGCAATGCTCAAAACAGGGTTAACTAACAAACAATGTCTAAAATAATGTAGTTAACAGAAATAGCCAACAAGTACTCGCTATAATTAATTAAAATTGCAAAAACGTTTCTCAAACCCGCCGCTGACTCAGGGCCGCACAAGAGAACGCGCCACCCGGTCTCCGAGCGAGCGAATGCCCCTCCGCATAACGCATCGTCGGCGCTGCGTCACTACATCTGATAAGGGAAACAACCTGTTGGATCTCGCTGCAGACGACGCGTATCTCAACTGCCATAACAAACAGGAATTAGATAAAACGCAGCAAAAAGTACTGCACATTCCGCACACCGAGTTTGCGAGTCTCCCTAACAACATGCTGTTAGATCTGTTATATTTTAGGCCCTTTAAGCGTCAATAGAAATATAGTCATTTACTAATCATAAGAATCCAGTACTGAATGAGCTTTACTCTGTTTTATGTGCAACGTGTAATCATACCAGTCTATTACCTTGTGCTGGATGCCTGGGCTCAGAATAACTGAAGGGGTCCTGCTTGCAGGCGAAATTCAACATCAAACGCAAGGAAATCTACCAGCTCCTTGGTTTCTGCTTTAGACCTCAAGCCTTTCTTGAGCAACAAACTAAGATACCATTCGCAGTGAATGTGAAATAATGAAACGACTAACAAGCTTCGCCTTATTAAGCCCATTATAGAAAGAGTGGCACCACTAACAAAAATGTGACATATTGAGCTAATTTTCGGTCGACGTAGAATAGGACAAACCTTTAAAACACACTCACATCTCCTGACTGGTGATGATCCCCCTGTTTATGCTAAATAAGATCAGCCGCGGACAGTTCGTGAGGCAGAAGCTTATAGGAAAAAAACGCTTTGCGCAGGCATATCGACAATGCATTTCTCTTCATCCGGCAATGTTCCTTGGAAAAGATCCGCCTTTTAGCAGGAGATCTGTTGTTGCGTTTTTGAAATATGCACCCTTTTTGCAGGAAGTACCTAAAAGAGACACATATCACCGATCATTTCAGTTGATGCTGCTGTGGTTGTGATAATTACTGCACGTGCCTCCCGACCCTTGGTATCAAGGGATCGAATAGGGCATTAGTGCTGCTTATAAAAGCCCACATAAGCTTACGTATTAGGCTTGCCTTGATTATCACCTCGCGTATTTAAATTCCATAGGTACTCTCGCTTAACATTGTCATAATTTTACCACATTAATAGAACATACATGTTTTTTTTTAGAATATACAGCCCTTCCAACCAACTTATCGTATCATTGTCTATTCTTTGGCAAAAAGGGGCCCTCGTGCCAGAAACACCTATTTACCATCATCACGAAGCCTTGTGGAGTACCCAGAAGGTAATACAGATGTCTTCCCGATCGCATTCAGACGCGGATTGTCTGTACTGCACGCAAATCGGCGTACTCGCACAGAACTCGGCACACCATGCAAGCTACTTTCTTGTTGAGCTCTCAGCCTTGAGTCCGGAGATTCCCCAGGTCTTGCATGACGACGTGACTGCTGGTCACCTCAGCTACTCGCGCACGTTCGCAAGAATAATTAGTATTATCGGCCGCGCCGTAACGCCGATGTCCCCCATTACGTCCGCACATACCGAGTCTGTGAGCAACGCAAGATACCGCGAAGGCCAGCGGGATTGCAACAACCGGTCGCGCCAATTTACCGACTGTTCCAGCAGATCGGGATGGCCTTACGGGATCTTTTTCGACGTCAGCATACAACAAGTGTACTCTAGTCCATACAGACTACCTCACTTATTACGCCGAAAGTAAAGCGTTTTCCAATGGGAGAGCCGGCGAGGCAGCGAAGTTCTTTGCATACAACATCCTGCTGCGGCATGGTGTCCCAAAAGTCATCATCACCGACAGAGGGGCAGCTTTAACAGTGGTTTGGCCTTGGTTGCGTTAATTGCACTTGGTCAACAGCAGCTTCTCAAATAGGCTGTCTTCTAGACAACGCCGGTTCGGTCTCAAACAAGAAAAGCGGAATGGTTGGCAACCAGGAAAAGATTACCGGCGGAGCACCGGCCTTGAGAGACAGCGACTTTCATCGGCTGAGGCCAGCAGTACTGCGTCCGCCAATGTGCCATCAGCGGCTTCTGGCGCCTAACCACACGTGCCAGTTTTCGCATTGGAGGAACCTTTCGCGCCATACCTGACGCGCATTTGCTTCTATTAACAGAAAAAAACTTTATTTTCTCCTTCTAGCGTATCCGTTCATTTCCTACAACCAAAGCAATCAGAGAACCGTAACCTGCACAGTATTGCGGTACATTCGGTACATCGTAAAGTTATTTGACAGCTGAGATGCAAATACATTGTTCAAATGTATCTCGATGCAAAAATACCGATCTTCAAAAATATCTCTAAGAGTGCGCATCCAGTATTCTTCCCTCTTCTTTTGAACGTCGTTGTTAGCACAGTTAAAATAACTTAACGAGGAATTTCTAAGATGCTATCGCGGCATTCTTGAATCGCGATACTGTACAGTTCTGGACCAAGGTGCGCTAGAGGCTTCCGGCGCCTGAAGAATACGCGCATCTCCGTATGCAGATGTTTAGGAACAGATTACGTCGATACCGCATTTTCTCGCGCATAATCCGCGTCTGCGTTGAATCCGCAACCCCAACTAAAAACCATGGCAAAGGAAGAAAGGTCCCCACGTATTTTCGTGATGTCGCATGTCGTGAATCACCGTGAAGCAGCGCTGTGAAAACTACTAGCGGTCCGAAGTGAAATGTGGCAAATTTTTGAAAATTTTAGATTGAATTATATATGTGGAGCTAATTCTTGTTTTCTGAGATTTCGTTCTATTCTGGTTTACCAGCACCGGTAGGCCAGTAGTACCACCGGTAGGCCTGTAATATTTCCGAAGTTCAAGCTCTAGAAGTTCGAATGAATTCTGGGAGTGGCACGCTAATAGCTGAATGTATGTGGTGATCGCACTTCGCAGTTGGTCAACCTGCAGTAACTGGAGCTGCAGGTCAGTATCTTATCCGTTACCTGAAGACATGCGTTCGGCTAAACAATGCAAGACAGCAAACTAGTCAACCCTTGTTTTTCATTACGATGAAACACATTTCACAGCGTTGCGCAGTACTTGCGGCGTATGTACAGTAAAATGCGGGAGGCACATTCTAAAGTTGACAATGTGTAGACGTATTTTCACTTGCTCCGTTAATTTCAGGGTCGAAGAAAGCGTGGATCATGGCAAGTACGGTGTGTATAATATTGTGCTTCTCCTTGCATAATGTCTATGAGAACTTTTCATTAGGTCTAAAGAAACACGGATATAAAGTATTCAACTATTGCACCATAGCGTTATACACTATGGCTTAGCTACGGTTTATACATGAACCTTTATATGCAGCAGCACTATTGCTCGCGCGCTCCGGGTCTGTGGGTCTCGCTGCATAGCCACATTATGTTGGCACTCAATCAAACTTTCTCGGTATATTTCACAAATGAGAGTCTGAATGATGCCGCCGGAATGTCGAATAATGCTGCTGAGTGTATTGAGGTATAGAGCGAAAATTGGCCTACACCAGGAGTATAGGTTTCATGACATGCGACGGGCGCTTTTAACTAGAAAATATGTTACCTTTGCTGGTCATTCATGTCTAAAGATACCACAATCTGCATTTAAAGTTAAAATTTACGGCCACGCATGCTGACACTCCCAGCAGCTCCAGCGTGTCCAAATAACAGCAACATGTTTGTAAAGAAGTCACACCATCTCCCGCTAAAGGGGACCATGAGGCGATGCGAAGCAGCGTTTCGGCATGTAGAGCACGCGTTTCAGATGGGGAGTGGAGAGGGGAAAGGGGAGAGGGAATGTGGAGAGGGAAAGGGGAGAGGGGAAAGAGATGGAGAGTGGAGAGGGAGAAAGGGAAGAGGAAATGTTGAGAGGGGGATGGGGAAGTGGAGAGGGAGAGGAAATGTGGACAGGAAGGGGAGAGAGAAAGTGGAGAGGGGGAAATGGGAGAGGGAATGTTTAGAGGGGGAGGGGAAGTGGAGAGGGGGAGGGAAGTCGAGAGGGAGAGGAGGTGTGTGGAGAGGGCTTGCACATGCGCAGTGGTCACGCCGCACACCACCACCACCACCACCACCACCGGATTGAACTCCGCTATAAGATGCTTCACATCTAAAACTCCGCGAGTAAAGATAAAGCACTGAACGTCCAGGTACATAGACCGTATGCGTGTCCTCTGCCAATGGTAGCTGTGTCCCGAAGGCTACAAATGCAACAATTCAAAATTGGTCACTTTGGTCGTTTGATGAGGCGTAAAGGGCTGTCCCCTTAAAATGCAACTCTTCACTTAAGATACAACTGTAAACTTCGCAGCGGCTTGCCGAAGCGTTTATACTGATTGGTTTTTCTATCTTCGTCTAATTGTATTTCATTTTCATTTATACGCTTTTATTTTTATGACGTACCTTAATGTTAGCCCTTCCACCATTTACATGTATACTTTTTTATTTTTATGAATGTTCTGATTAATGTTCTTCTGAATATTTTCACTAACTACATCTTAGTTCGTTTTTTTTTTCATTTTCATAATTTTTATAATTTTATTATTACCACATGCCACCACGTCCCCTGTATAACAACAACTCCATTCCTTTGAATTTATTTTTTTTGAAGCTTTTGAACAAGTTGTACCGGCGCTTAACAGGGTGATCCGGAAACATACCAAATTAAGTCACTGTGTACTCGTGTCGCTAATAGGTGCTGCAGTACAGGGCCACGATAACTCTTCAAATTTTTTATGCATTGAAGCGGGTGTCTTCGGCTACGAACTATTGGATCCTTCAGTAGGATCCGATGACCTCCTAAGCATCGGTTCGTTCACCATAGATTGAGAGCGTTAAACCAAACTTGCGTACCCTAAACCGAAAGTATGACACGGTTACAGCTATTGTTATAAAAAATAGAGGTTATGTTTAAAAAACGCATTGGTTGTCAGCAAACACTAGGAGAAATGCGCAAAAACTAAGTTTGTGAAATAATAAAAACTGCAATATTGAAGACCTTATGCTATCTCAGCAAACTAAATCGCATACTAGATGATCTGAATATAGGCAATTTGGGGAGCCAGTAAATCCACATTCGCCAACATTTGCTTTGTTTTTTGTTCTAAGCTATTGTGTGGCCGACATCATTATTAGAGTAACGGCAGAAATCTTTGTGCTTGAATAATATTTAGCGAGTAGATGTAGTTCAAACTTATTTTCTTGTGTGATACTTTGCAGAAATACAACCTATAGAGTGAGTCGCAAAAATCAAGTACCAACCATTGGTGTTACAGCGTTGATGGGTAAGTGCATATCAATCAATCAATCAATCAATCAGTCAATCAATGTCTGTTTCATGGGCAAATCAAGAGCGAGGGAGGGCTACATTTGACTGCACCTGACGAAAGACCCCGTCCCCCCATGTACATCAAACAGCGGTGGCGGTTCTTTAGGGCGCATTGCTATTATACCATATGTTTACGTGCCAGTGTGACCGCAAACTATACACTCATTTAGACTGAATGCATCCAAATTGCGCCTACGCGCAGATACACACATACATATTTATTCATATGTCGTGCTTATTTCATCTGCTCCTGGAGCACCGAGTTATAAATACACATAAGGCAGTGTGGCCACTATGAATCAAACCAAATGCTTATTAATGGCAATCCACAATAATAATAATAATAATAATATATTATACAAGACAAATCCTAAAAAAGAAAGAAAAACAAATATACTCTGACATATAATGCTTTTTTTATAATTTCACGCAATGTTTAACGTACGTCTATTCTGTAAACCACGTTGCTTCCGGCATGAGGAATGCGAAAAACCGAGAATCATGCAGTTTTTCAGAGCGAGTCATTCACGTTCGCATTGAGTAATTGCAATTAGTGGTAAGTATACAACTTTCCCAGAAGGGACATGGAAGTAACCAACAGTGATGAACGGTGCCAAAAATTTAGTAACCTATTGTGAAATTGTTCAGGGCAACAGGCAAACCAAAACAAAACAAGGGCAGGCTAATTGAACACTGTACATTGCGCACCTACAATTACCTAACGCGAAGAGGCTGTTTTCGTTGAAGTTGGCTAGCAGCTGTGCCTTTGACGAGGGGAAGATTACACTGGAGAGTAAGCAGGGTGCACTGAATACGAAGCCTGACGTTGTAGGAACATAAGCTTTTAAGGTAAATATATCAGCGCAAACCACGACACGCCACGAAAATACACAACACAAGCGCCAGTGCTCACCTGGTCTCTCTTGTCTTAGCTGATTTGCGGTGAAGTTTTCACCTTGAGAAAATGCGCTCAGGAAGCATCGAAACAGGAAATGCTTCAAAGGTGGCTGGCATTCGGAGTGTCTCGAATGCCAGAGGCAACGCATATTGCTATCCGTTATGGTAATACGCGTTATTTTCTACGGGTCCCATAAAAGCAACAACCCATGAAATTGTCATTGCGTGGTCCTTATGGTTAGAACCGTGATTTCCAATTGTTCTGTTCTGGAAAGAGATATCACAGAAATATTTAAAAAAAGAAACATACTGCAGTCCTTCCTATTGAATACGCAAGTAAGTTTCATTTTCCCGCTGGCATTTAGTCGCCTATGCGGTCGAATGAATACTGAAGCTTACAGTGGAAGAACTGATGTCCAAAATCATTTTATCGGTTTATCAATAGAAACATATCTGACACAATCGAACGTCACTGCGGCCGCCTGAGCAATGAAAGCGGGCTGGAACGGTAGTCGTAAGCAGTGACAAATAATTATTTCGCGCTGGTAAATATGACATTGTATGTGTAAAAAAACCCACACATCTGCGAGAACTGCATGGGAATAAATCCGAGGGCCATACTTTAGTATCTAGATACATGCAATAAACGCGCATGATATTACTGTTTTGGATAAACGACAACCCAATCCCAGAATCCTGAAGGACACAGATGTGGTTTCCAAATGCATGTCATGAACGGGCACTTGGGATTTCCACTGAAGGAAGGTCGCAAACAAGATAAATTGCTATTTAGGATCAGCAACAAGACAATGAAAAACCCGAGTAATAAATACTTTCTCAATTTCGATTAAAATTATAGAATATATTGAGCTCATTTTAGCTCGGCAGTCAGGAGAATTTTCCCATTTTAACCAGCATAACGGATTACGTGCTTTTATACTTGTTATATTTGAACAATGCCTGAAGTCTGTGTTCAGATAAGAACGCCGTTGCACGTCCGCGGACACCCGTTAATTTCATTCAAAAAATATATTTTGCGGGTAGAGTCCCCATGGCCATGATACCATTTGAAATCTAGCGAAAAAAAGCTTTGCCTTCGTAAAAAAATTCGGAAGTTCCCACTGAGCAGAAACCACTCTCTTACGAGTTGCGCGAAAATGGGAATTTCATGAGATCCTACAAAATAAATATTGTATCTGTGAGTCCGAAAAATTTTCTCGGCATACTACGAGCAGCGTATTATTGCCAAAGATTGTTATATTGCAGTTCTGCTGCTCGTACTTTATGAAAAAAAAAATCAAATACGGCACATTGCTCAGTAATGCTGTAGATTCAGATTTTGTTTGTTAGGCGTCTATAATTCTCAGAATTTCTAAAATTTTCCAGAGTGTGGCCACGCATTAGTTTAACAATTGGCTTAAACGTTCGTAGAGCTAAAGGCAATCGTCGACTTCAGTGTTGTCCGTGCCAGAGAATGTGCCTGGGTCACGCGGTTGTTTCAGGACGACGGTGCGCTTAGTAGCGGCTGGTTGCCGCGCCGTTGCTTGCGGCGTGGTTGGTCGAGGCACGGTCGTTGATGTTTCCAATTGATATTCATTGTCGTCGTGATCAGGCATCGCAGAGGCAGCCAAGGAGCGTCCGCTGCGGAGAAGCGTCGTGAATGTTGAAGCTGGGAGAACCCACATTCTCCACCAAAATATTACGGAGAGAAAAAGACGTCGAAGGTAATATTTACTAGGAATATACGGAGGCCAAAGCCAGGTACACAAGATGGAGCCAAGTCCGCAGGGTATCATGGAACGTCGTCCTCTTTCATGTCATCTCCCTCTTCATCTTCGGTAGCGCTTCGTAGCAAAATTATTGCCAAGAATGATGTCAACGCAAACCAAAAATGCATAAGTGACGGCACGTCCATAAAAATGCAATACATGGAAATGCAATAAAAAAGCCACGTTCGAGTTTATTTAATGTCCTTATGAATTAAAGGCCACTGCGTGCTCTAACTCTGTCTGTAAAAACATGTGGTATTATTTTTGTGAATAATCATTTATTGAGGAAGAATGTAGTTATTGTTGCCATTGCAATGATTTTTTTGTTTTAATTGTGTTCTCGCATGTTCAGGAAACATCAAATTGACAGAAAAAAACAAGGTTTGGCTTTAAAGTGCAAATTTCTGCATATGTATATTTGCAGTCATCGTAGTATTGTTCCTGACGAAAGCAATTCTGGGAAACAGTTCGTTCAGATGCACACTTGAGACGGCTTTTCGCATGCAACAGTTTCTGCAGCCTTAATGCACACAATACACCAGACAGGCATTGAATGAAGACTGGGTCCGCACAGAAAGTGTCCTGTAGATGGCACCAGCGATCTCCGTCTTCTTGCGCCTGGCATAGGACGTGCGACAACGACGTTTCCCTTCAGCGCCATCTTCAGAGGAGAAATTTCTCTTAAGTAAATGACAAAGCTTAGCTCCTCAACATCATTTGACTCAGTAACAAACTTTTTGACAGATACAGATGCATGTGTACATTTTGAGACGATCTGTTTGAATAGGTTGAAGCAGTTTCCAAGACGGAGATAGTTTCTTCTAGCATAAACCTCATGAACAAGGTGTTATCCAAATCTTTTGTAATCCAAAAGTTCCGCTTATTGCTTGTCTTTTTCTTGTGATTGTTCTGATTTCAATGTTTTCTCTTTGGAAATGAAGCACTCCGCAATTGTTGGCAATTACAGGCAAACATGTATACCTGATACCTGAAAAAAATATTCGAAGCTCTTCGTTGTCGCTAGTGGACATTGTCCATTATAGCAACATACACCAACATTACACGTGATGCTTCAGCTTGACCCCGGAATGCATGATAACTAGAACGGCATTCATAGCGATGTTAAAAGAGACCACAATAAATTGGAACAAGCTAAATGAGATGTAGCTGTTCAAGAGAATTCTAAGACTGATGCCAATGGCGTCCGAAAAATGCCTCGGTATAATAAGAAAAAGTGCGAACCTTCGTGGAAACTTCATGAAAGCAAATTTTCTTTTTTATGCCCTTGAGTGTCTTTCAGTACAGTATGAATGGGATCACTCGTAGAGTTGATCAGAATTGCTCAAAATCAGATATTTATTTCTTTGATTCGAGGTAACAAAAAAAACTGTACTTATAAAGATATGTTTTACAATATGCAAGCTAAGCGTACAGGGCAAGAAAACATTGATTATAGTGAAACTTATTTGCAGCTCTTGATGGCGGCTCCTAATTTAATGGCGGTAATGCAGTTGCTCTAATAGTTCATTGAAAGTAAAAAGCAACCTTATGGCGGTTACTGTGCTTGTGCGTGTTTCCATTATGTAGAAAATGGCACCAGAGACCAAGACATATCAAGAGTATACAACGTATTTTACGCTCATCCATCATGTTTTGTCATGGGTACACCACAGAATGATTCAGGTAAGAATATTTCAGTACATTGACACACATGAGGTCAATATTCCGGTAAGTTAAGAGTACTCGCTAATGTGTCACTGTGACTATGAATTAATGAGAAGCTAAGTGGTCTTAGAAGACTCCCTAGATCGCTGATGTTGCTATAAGAGCGGCAGTATCATAATTCTTGCGTAACCAGTGATTTCGAAACAACCCCTATTTTCATTGTGCTGTGCATGTAAATGCGAGGCTGCTATCCCAATATTGGTGCCCTCCTCGGAGGCTTCAATTTCGCCACTACCTTGTAAATCATCAGGCGGTCTACGTGAACCGCCATTCGTGAACGCTTTTTAAGAGGTTTACATTTTACACAATCAACCATTTTAACGCTATCAGATTTTTTAAATGTCTTAGTAAGCACTTCACAACTTGTATAATGATATATTCTTACTGTGAATTCTCGCGCATTTGAGCCAACAGGGGGCGCGTCATTGGCATGAGAGCATTGTCGACGCAAACAAAGAGAATGGCTAGTAATTCGAGGGAACGGTATAGAGACAGAGAAGAGACTGACACCCGCGTTGCCCTGGTTGAACACTTCTCTTTTAAACACGATAGTCTTGGGATACTTAAACAGAGAAATTTTGGTCTGTCTTTCTGTTTGTCGGCACGTCACTCGATTCAGCCACTCGGCCAAAGTTGAACCAATTGCCCAAGGGCCAGCCATCTTGAAATGGTACGTTGTCGATCAAAAAGTAAACGTTGTCGATCGAAAAGTAAATGTCACGCATATCTGAAGCGCAAGTGTGAACGTTGTCGATCAAAAAGTAAATGTCACGCATATCTGAGGCGCAACATCACTAGCTATTAGGTGGTGTGTTCCTTTAATAGAAAATGCATACCTACGTAATTCTAAGGACCCTAGTTTCTTAAGCTGCGCTGAAAATGCGACTGCGCTGATACTTGCCGTCATCCGTGCCCGTTGCACGAGCTCATTGTTGTGTTTGGGTTTCGGTTCTGTATTGCACTCTACGAATGCCACGAGGCGCCGCTCTGGCATTCCTGTTTCACGCAGGAGACGTGTGAATAAAAAGAGTGTGGAGAGTACTCGTTGAGTGCGGACGTTTCTTCTGCTTCAGCGCATCGCGCCAAACCGCGTGTTCGGGCTGGCTGGCGTCCCCGCCGGTCGCGTTGGTCACCGCCGGTCTTCGCCTGCTGCTGCGCCGGAACTACCAGCCCCCAACACAGCACTCATGTTTCCCGACGTATTGCCAGATGGCGTCCATATCTCACGCAGCGCCTCTTCTATCGTCTTTAGACGACATTTGCAGCGAAGCACGCAGATACGCGGCCAATTTTTTTTAATTCCATGCTCACGAGCAGCCCCACCTTACGCCCGCTTCTTCGCGCGTCTTGTGCGCGGCATGGCGTTTCGCGCCAACGTTTTGCCGCGGTAGATTCAACATCCTCCAGGGGCCGCGGCATGGTCACTTGCTTCCAAGAAGTACAGCCGGCTAGCAGTGCGCCGAAGTTGCTAGCCGTTTGGGTGGGCGTGTTCGACATACATGTTGATGCCTTCCCTGCCTGGAAACGCCTCGACCACTCTGACGAATTGCCACTGCAGCGCCGACACGCTGTCGTCTTTGACATTGACCAAGGCACAAACGCGCAGCCGCAATGAAGACGGTGGCTCGCAGCGGTCGGAGCGCAAGCCTTCTTTCTTTGTGTCCACAGTCGGAAAAGCTCCTTCTTGCGCTTCACATGCCTTCGCGAGTACTGCATGGTGGAACCAGGCCAACAGCAGCAAGTTTTTGCTGGTAGCTCCTCGACGTGCTTGGTGGTTAGGAGGTGAGATCGTGTCAGCGCCCGTGCATCTTTGGTGTCCTCGCAGACTTGCGTTACAGGGCGGTCATGTACTGTCCCGCCTCCTTGATCTTGAGATGTCAATGAGAGGCAACGTGGAATGCGAATGCCAGAAAGCTGACGATGTTCCGATGCCGTCTTCTTGCACAAGTCCTCGACGTCAGGTGGTAGGGGCTCCTCCCGGGCGATGCCTTTATCGAGCATGTCGTCCGAAGACAGTTCACTGTATTCGTGCGATGAGGCATCGAACACGGCAGGGACCTTTGTAGTCACGGCCTCACGTCGGACTACCGCATGGCGAAGCAATCCAAGGGGTGCAGACGGCACTAATCGCTCTGCATGGCCTTCATTAAAGCACTCACTCATGGTGGCATGGTACTCCTTCGGCGCTTTTGGGTGATGTTAGAACCGCTGAAGCTGACGCATGAGTCTGGTTTCTGCCACACTTTGGTTACTAGTAGACGTGAGACCTGGCGCCTTGATCATGAGGGGTACTACGTAGCGTCCTGCGACCTTGTGTACTGCACTACGAAACTGAACGAGCGCCGGGTGCTTGCTGACGTCGTATTCTTGTCCGTCAGTTATACCGATGGTGTCTAAGCGCCACATCTGTAATGGGTATCCAGGTCGGACATCAGTGCGTCAGTCGTTGGAACAAGCGGAAGAATGTGTGGTAGAATGGTAGACGCTTGCGCACATTCCTTGAATGACTCAGCCAAATATAATTTCAAGTGCACAGATATGGTCTGTGAAACGCTCGACGCGTCCGGTGACTACCCTCCAGTAGTGGTCGGAACCGATCAAAACGCTTATCGCGGAGTCTTGGGGTTTGTTCCCTTCAGGTTCCTCAGCAAAAGCCAGATTGTGGTCACGCATCATGTCAATAACGTTTCGCTCTAAAGCGGGACCCTTTACGGTGCAGACCTCTGGCACCTCCAAAGCTTCAAGATCGGCGACGATCGGCTCAATAGGTCCACAGAGCCTGACGTTCACTTTTCCGCACTGGTAATGTCGTGGGTACTTTCACCCACCGAATCTGTACACGTCCATCTCTTCATATCTAGTACCAGGTAGGCAAAGCTGCTGCGACAAGTCTTTTCGGATAAACGTGCGTTGCCTGCCATTGTCAAGCAACAGTCGCACTGGCACACGGCCATGGTTTCCGGATGCCCACACTGTGGTAGTTTGAAGCAACACAGCCGACGAGCGCGTGCTGCTTGCAGGAGCCGTTGTTACCTGCTTTTCTCGCTGTGTGGCCACCTCTCGGGTTTCGGCACCAATAATATAGAGACAGAGAAAGCACCGACAGCCGTGTTGCCTTGGTTGAACGCTTCTTCTTTTCATTCCATGCTCACGAGCAGCCCCGCCTTACGCCCGCTTCATCGCACGTCTTGTGTGCGGTGTGACGTTTCTCGCCTGTGTTTCGCCGCGGTAGATTCAACAAAGGGTTTCGAGGTAGTGCATATAAACAGGGAGGCGCACAGGTGGGGTGGTTTCCAAATAGACAGAATTATCTTCGATAAGAGGCTTGGCCATGAGGTGGGCTGGTGACTGGCAGGACGAACAGTAGCTTTTTTTTGGGGGGGGGGGGTCACGCGGGCCCTTCGGAGTCCGGGGTAGCTAGTAACAGGGAAGACAACGAGGAGTACTCATTGACAGGTAGTATCGCAGAAATCCAGAAAAAAAGTAAAAGAAAAAAGAAGAATGCGCGTCTTGTAGCTAGTTACATAAACATGCAGGTTGGCAGAAAAAAACCAAAAGCTTAGAGATTGAGGAGCAGTTAAACAAAGAACAGATGGGCGTTTATGTGGTTACAGAAGCACACCTCAGAGACGTGGAAGAGCCACCACATATTGAAACTTATGTGTGGGAAGGATGCAACAGGATAATAACCGAATGAAAGGTGGCGGTGTGGGAATGCAAATTCACCGAGACGGCAAATGGGTTACAGTGAAACAGACGTGTTCAGAACACGTCTTGGTTTTGGGCAGTGTAGGCGGAAAGAAAAAGTGGCTAGGGGTAGCCTACTTGTGAACGGGGAAAAACTGCAGCGAAAAGAATCAGGGGATAGTGGATTGCATGACTGCGCATATTAGGAATTTGGGAATGGGCCCGAAATCATCCTTGTGGGGCGCATGCATGCCCACATATGCGACCTTGACGGATATTCAGACACCAATGGGAAGTCATTGCTTGATCTCTGCGAGCAACATAGTCTGCAGATAGTTAACACGGGGCCTAAATGTGACGGCCAGATCACGTGGGAAGTCGGAAACAAACGGTCAAGAATTGATTATTGTCTCATGTCTGAAGGAATTTATCACAAACTGGGAGAAATGAGAATAGACGAGGAAGGCATTAAAAGCTTGGGTAGTGATCATAAACGAATAACATTAGAAATGGGGTATAAAACTGGGAATGAGAGCGTAGAATCAAAGTCTGGCACCTCGTATTTAAATGACAAACAAACAATAAATGTAGCCGCAAGAGTGGAGGAAGAAGTA
>NC_051182.1:82668582-82683809 GCF_013339695.2 Rhipicephalus sanguineus | reverse complement strand
ACATTACTGCTGAAGCCGCCAGGGTACACATAAGACGCAAAACACAAGCCTAATGGGCTACACAGTGCACGACGATGGGTTGATAAATTTGAGGCAGAAGGCTGCCATCTGCTTCCATTACTCGCCAGACATGCGCACGCAAACCAAATAAATGCCCAGCAGCTGTCACAGCACGAGTGAGTACATATTGAGCAATTTTAGGGGCGAAGCACGTTAGGGTCTAGGCGTGTCCGTTCTGTGGAGTCCGTTGCTCACAGCACATAACCGATGTTTATACCAGAAGAATGATCTCTGACACATATCCCTACTGAAACGTTCCGTATGCCATTCCAATAATTATATATGTTTCCGTAAGACTGCAGCAAAAGGGAGAGTTGGGCTAGTTTGTTGGGGTTCATATTGAACAGCGGAAAAAAACGAAACACAAAGAAGAGACTGCACAACGCGAGCGCTGACTGACAACTAAATGTTTATTCAAGCACAAAGAAAAGAAAAAAAAAGGAAAGAAACAAAGATGTTTCCTTATGAATTTTACGGAAATATATGGAAAACATATGGAAAATATACGGAAAACGTAAGGATTCCATATGGAAACATATGGAATGATTGGAATGGCTTACGGAATGTTTCAGTAGGGATTTGTGTATGTTGCGATTACGACTAGGATTATGAAGTCTGAGATAAAAATCATATGCAGCACTCAAAACACTCCTGAAATATCCTAATAAAAAGGAAATCAAATAATAATTAAAGGCACTATGTTCCCGAAATCATCAAATCTAGAAACATATGGAAACATATGAAATAATTGGAATGGCTTACGGAACGTTTCAGTAGGGATGTGTGTATGTTGCGATTACGACTAGGATTATGAAGTCTGAGATAAAAGTCATATGCAGCACTCAAAACACTCCTGAAATATCTTAATAAAAAGAAAATCAAATAATAATTAAAGGCACTATGTTCCCGAAATCAACAAATCTGGCAATCACAGTTAGGAAGGATGTGCACAGTGTGGTGTAGAAGGTGTCGTGCCTAACAGTTTGACCAATAGAACTCCATTTTACAGACCACAAAGCAGTAATATTGAAGGGAAAACTGAATCCAGGAATCAAGGCGGTATACAGATTATAACAAGCTGATTGAAATAGAAGAGCATTAGAGAGGAACCAAAGAAATACATTTGTATACCGGGTGTTCGAATTAAACTTTATAGTTTTCTTAAAATTCAACACTGGGAGGTACGTGAAAACCACCTGTGCAGATAATTATGTATCCAGGTGGACACAACGTGAGACAATAATGATCGCTGTCAGCAGCCCAATAAACCAAAATTCAATAATGAACTTTTTAATGAGTGCAGCAAGCGGACATGTTTGTTTTGAAAAGTTGGAGGCAGTAGCGTTTCTACGCAGTTCCAGTTGGAGGCAGTCGCGTTTCTACGCAGTTCGAGCATGTCTGTGCCCCGTGATATCCTGCTGCAAAGTTTAATTGCGTTTGCATGAATAGGCATGCAAGACAGTGAGCACTGGCGCGGAGCTCCTCCCCGATGTGCCGCGGCAGTTGCGTGCGGCGTTTAATCTGGCAACGAGTTGAAGGCATAGGCAAAAATGATAATAGTTACCCTTTTGCTACCGGCGGGGACAGCAAGCAATGACTACTCGTCACATCAGGGCGGAACATTGCGGCGATCCTCACGGTCTTCCATGCGTAATCATGCAAACCACAATTAAATATTGCAGCGGGATATTTCGGGCACAGACATGCTAGAAGATTTCTTCTAAGTTGAACTGCGTAGAAACGCGACTACCTCCAACTTTTCTATACAAACATGCCCGCTTGGTGCACTCATTAAAATGTTCATTATTCAATATTCGTTAATTGGGTGGCTGACAGCGATAATTATTGTCTAACTTTTTGTCCCCCTAGTTACGTATCTGCAAAAGTGGTTTTCACGTTCTTCTCAACGCTCAATTCATAAAAAAAGACCATAAAGCTTAACTTTGAAGACCCGGTACACATATACACCATATCTCACTATATTTACATTCGCAGTGGCAGCGCTCGGGTGACGTACGGTGACCTACCGGTACGATACCCAGCGCTTCGCCACGTGTCATGGATCCCATTAGTGGAGGTGCGGTGGTGTTATTGCACTTCCTATTGTCTAAGCAGACATGCAGCCTCCACAACACTGCCGTCAACTTGTCGCATGGAGTATAGTTTACCTGATGTTGGTAAGTTTCAGATATATCTAGCAGTTAAAGAGAAGCAGTCTATATGCAGCTTGATATTTTTCAAGAAAGAACTCAAACTATAGTAATGTTGTCCTTGATGTGATGTGTTATCGCTAGTGTGGTGAGGAAGAGGCATGTGTTTCTAGAGTGCTCAAGGAAGCAGCAACTGATCATTCAGCGGGCTTTTGATAGGTGTTGAATGAAGCAGCAAGTCTGCTTTGTTGAAGACCTTGTTTTATATGGAGTATCTATTTTATTTGAGCTTTTGAGTTAAATGGGCGACAAAGGCATAACGCAGAAGCCTGTTGCTATAAATATACAAAAATAGGTGTTTTAGTCCAAATATGACACGGACAGATCGGCGACTCGTAACAGTGCTGGCCCTGCCGTGACTGCACGTTTCCTTCTCTCCTTGTCCAGTTTGTGCTAAAACAGTAACATTTCTGATAAGCTCAGTAGCCTATTCAGATATTCCTTGGCATCGTACCTATACGTCCCTGCCTCAGCAACTACACAGTACCATGCTAATTGCACTAATGGCAGCGTAATACATATAATGGCATGTTTGCAGTACATTAACGTATAAACAGCAACATTCTGAGAGAATATGAAATGTACATGTCACTTTTCATAACAGTCAAATGTGGGTCATTCCATACCAAACGTCCCAAACATAGCGCTCGACCCTCTCCAATATTATTGCAAAAATTGTGGACGTTCATATTAGTGCACTGTTTGCCCTCGAAAAGTATATTATGGAAAAAAAATGTCTATTACGGTGATTTGAACTTTGCCGTCGCGGGTGAAACCTAGGTTGCGAAAAAATACTCTAAAAATACAATATTTCATGGAACGCCTTAAATATCGGCTATTGGCTTGCAAAGGAATGGCGCTATCGTATTATCAACCATTGACGGCCACTACTATGTCTCACGATGTGCTTTGTGGTGAAGCAATGCTGCAATTCTGCGCCCATTTTGATTACTTTTTAAAAGTTCTACGAATATTACAGGCACAACAGGACTATACCACATGACTGGATAGTTAGCAGTAACCGTGTCCAAAAAGTATTGAAGTCGATGACAGAGTAGTTTCGAAGTGGAAGGGGCGCAAACATTGAAAAATGTGCGAAATGCCCGAAGTTCAAGCACATGTACAGTTGTGATGCGTTTCAAGTAAAAATGCACGCTTGGTGTCATTTGGAAGAGTAAATGAAGGAGATTTATTTTGCGAAAGTTTAATCGGAGTGATTTGCGTTTTAGGTGAGAAACAAAATATTATGTTGAGCGTTCGCGGCGCGCCGGGGCGCGGGCCCGTAAGTCCGCTTCACTGCGCCGCCACACTTCCTTCGGGCAACGAAAATATGCGGCGCCCTCGGAGAAACAATACTACCGTCGTCTTGCGTTCGTTCCAAGCTAGAACCTTCCTTGAGGGTACGCAGTCAAAGCATAAACCCCACGCGCTCTCTCGCCATCCACGCTGCATGCGATGCCTTCAGCTTAGTAATCGCCTTATGATTACTAAGCGAAAGCGATAAATATTTAAAAGGACGAAACCGCCTTAAGGAGTCTTCATCCTTTCAGATATTTATCACTTTCGGTTTCCATTGTGCAGGCTCTCCGTGAGTATACTCACCGTTTGCAATGTTTATCTTACGCGCTGCGAAGGGACGTGGCCGAAAGAGGAACCGCGAGTGCCGCGTGCTCGCTCGGCGACGCGATCCCCGGAGCAAAGTTCACCTCTGCCGAAGATCCGAGCGTAAGAATACGAAGCACCAGTCGGCTCCGAGGCACGAATGGCGCGAGTCACGTTCAAACAAGCAACCCATAAAAAAGAACTATAAGTGTATTTGCGGTGTCTGCTGGGCATTTTTATTATATAATAATATATTTTAAACGAACCATGTCTCGTTTTCCCTGACACTTCGTCGGTGGCACTGCGGAAAGCCGAGGGACGCGTGTCAAAATGAGAAAACTCACAGCAGCACATGATCTTGCCACCCGCGTGGGCGCCGCATATTTCCGTTGCCCGAAGGAAGTGCTGCGGCGCAGTGAAGCGGACTTACGGGCCCGCGCCTAGGCGCGCCGCGAACGCTCAACATAATATTTTGTTTCTCGCCTAAAACAAAAATCACTCCGATTATACTTTTACAAATAAAACTACTATGTTTACTCTTCTAAATGAGGTCAAGTGTGCATTTTTACTTGGACCGCATCACTACTCTACATGTACCTGAACTTGAGGCATTTCACACATCTATAACCTTCCACTTCGAAACTACTCGATCATCGACTTGAATACTTTTTCTGACACGCTTACTCCCAACTATCCAGCCATGTGATATAGTCCTATTGTGTCTGTAATGTTCGTGGAATTTAAAAAAAAAATAATTAAAACTTGCGCAGAATTGCAGCATTGCTTCACCACAAAGCACAACGGAAGACACAGTGGTGATCGTGAATGGGTGATAATAAGATAGTGCCATTCCTTTCCAAGCAAATAGCTGATATTTAGGGCGTTCCATGAAGTAATGTACATTTAGTGTATTTTTTCGCAACCTTGGTTTCACCCACTACGGCAAAATTGAAATCGCTGTAACAGAAAAAAAAAATATTTTCACAAAAAATACTTTCCGAAGGCGAAAAGTGCACTTACATGAACGTCCACAATTTTTTACAATACAATTGGAGAGGGTCGAGCGCAATGTTTGGGACGTTTGGCATGGTTGCCATGTGTCGACCGTGGATACTCATTGGTGGAATATTACAGACAAGTGAAGGTGATGCATACGTATACACACAGACTGCGTGAATATCTCTCCCTAAAGGCACGGCTCCAAGTTAGTGTTCCATTAAAATCATCTGCGCTTAACTAGCTCAAGCTAGAGTCTAACCGCATAATAAATACTTCTTGATTTCCAGCTTGTCATCAATTCGATGCTAGGCAAGCTGGAATGAGCCAAGTTACAAGTTTTATCGCACGCGAATGTGAGCACGATGCTGACAAACAGTAAAAGCTGTTGCAGATTTCAACAATGATGCAACACAAGTGCCGCTTTAGACCTGCTCACTACAATGCACATAGTAAAAATCCATGATCATACACAGGCATATTCTCGCAATCTTCAAACATTTTCTCCCGTACGGCCCTGCAAATGAGCAGTATTTCTGCTTATAGGTACGTCGCTCACAAAGGGTTTGTAAGGCTGCGGCTCTACAATGCATCGCCAGATTTCGGTAACACAGCCTTGGGCTACGTTGCACACTTTGAATAATATCATGAACCACTTACCTTTTGTTCCTGTCAAACATCAATGAAATCGACAGCCATGGAAGTCGGCCATAAAATGTGGAGGATAATTCCGTTGATTCCTCGAACGAATCGCACTTGACCGGTGCTCCAAAAAGCGCGGGAATTGCGCGCAATCTTTACATCGCATAAAAGAAGTACGGTGCTTTCTCACTCGAAACTAATACTTTTTTTATTGATGTTCCTGTGGACGCAAGACCCCGCGCAGAACAAAAAGAAATAACATTTGGCTTTCGCTATAGATGATTTGGCTTACGTTGTTGTTTCCTGAAAAAAAAACGTGTTTGGGTGAAATTAGCAGTACATGCACGCTCTTTAGCAAAATATATAAAAAATAAAAATAACAAGTTATCTTGAAGAACAATTTATGCGGTTCATTCTGAGTAATGTTGCATGAATTCTCGTGTTCTTTTTTTTCTAGCAGACGACAGGTTCCTGCCAGCACGAGCGTAGTAGTACTGCGTGAGGTTTCTCTGTGTAATGTTGTCCGCCATAGCAAAGCTCTACATTAGTTGTACGCACGTTCTCAATGAATCAGATGTCGACTACACAGCAGTAACAATTTTACAGAAGACAGGGATTTCGTTGCATCGAAGCAAAAGGAAACAGCTTTCGTGATTTGTTGGTTTAGGCGCTGCGTACGACCCTTCCCTGCATGTGCGCTAGAACTCTGTTCACTAAGGTCGACTCCCCGTACTGAATTTACGATCGAGCGAGACAGCGACTACCGCACCTCGAATGAGAGTGGAACATTCTTAGATGCAGAGGGTTGATGGCACAAGTAGCACCCCGATAGCGCGCGACGAGCGCCTAAATCGCAGAAGCGCCTTGAACAACAAGCATCAGTTGCTCAAGCTTGTGCCTGAACTAAGCTGGATTTAATTCCAACGGCAAAAGCTTCACCAAAAGCGAATGGGTGCAGTGATGACACATAAACAATTATGCGTGGTTTCCCGCGCGAGCGAACAACGGACTGCAGAAAGGGACGAGAAAAGCCGGCGTTGGCGGAAGAGATTCGATCGCGAAATATTTGCTCACACTAATGCATACAATCGCATGTCGTACTCGAGGAATATTAAGCACAATCACGGTCAAGCGACGCGTGACGCAGCATAAATAAATAAAGAAAAACAAGAAAAAAAGGTGCGTGGTGTAGCTGGCTAAAGCACCGGGCTCATGAAGCAGTGTTGTTGCATGCTGTGGGTTCGAATCTCAGGCACTCCATCAGCTTTTTTTTTCTTTTTTTGTATGTGTCTCCGAACTATACGGAAAAACAAGGTGCAGAATGTCAATGGACAGAAATTGTACAACGCACTGCATGATTAAGCTCGATGTGAAAAGTCAGGTTAGTGATTCAGGTTGTTAAATTGACAATTCAATAGAGGTCTGGGGACTAGGGAAGTGACATAATAAAGACGTCCCTTTAGCGGAGAGCTGTATCCCATTTCATAAATAACGCAATTGGTTCCAAATTGAATGCAAGTAAAGAACTCAGGGAATGCAGTGTAAGGGGTTTAAAAATTTGCAGTACATAAAACGCAGTTATTTGACATAGGATGGAGAATTTTGAATTGCGTTGAGAGGTATTCATACCAGACTTGTACACATTACAGGAAGGAGGTAAAACATTACAATTACCATTGCATTTAAATTACAGTGGTCAATTACAGCCGCAGTAAATTAAATGAGTAATTAGAGAAATGTAATTTATTATTTTCGCGTTGCTTTGCATTAAAATTTTATTGTGATAACACTAATTTACTCAAACTAAAATGAACTAATGAGACTTGTATGGTAGAGAAGGCTGGAGGCTTGCGTAAAGGCTGGGAGGCCTACTGTAGTGTTGCACGTTAACTTTCAACAAAAGTTGTTCTTTAAAATTGTCGCTGATTCTTCCATGTGTCGTCGTTAAAAGGTACTCATTGAACTCTTAACTCTCAGTGCATGCGCCAGAGGGAAGGGCGGTATTATAGAAGCACCTTACGCACAAGCTTGTCATGCAGCGCTTCGATGCTAGTGTCTATCTCCTTTATGAAGGGTCGCTCTTCGCTGCTGCTGGCGCTCGTGTTACGCACAGCTGGTTAGGCCAAGGAAAAATAAAAAATAGGATCCGTAGTGACCACCTGTGTGACAGGACGGGGCGCCCTGCATAGCCTATTTTTTCTACTTTTTCCCCTTTTTTCGGCTATTTTCGTTGCACAGCTGCAATACCCCACGGTGAACGTAAACAGCCTTTACTCTGTCACATGCTCTGTGCTACACGTGTGTGTCCTTGTAGCCAGTGATCTACATAGTAAATCATTTCTTGCTTCTCCAAAATCCTCCTTTAAAAGGGGCGTTTTTGTCATATAGCATGCAATTGTATGCATCTTAAGCATCGTCTGTGCTGCGGGTTGTCAGAGCACTATCACTTGCAATTTCTGCAAACAACCCCGCTTTGTGAGAGTCTGTCAATCTGTGATGAACGCCGTTAGGCATGCTTGCACATCACTTGTTCTTCAATTTACTATTTCCTTACTCTTTTCCTGCCCGCTCTCTCCTCCCGCAACTTGGGGCAGCAATGCTATCTGGTTGGTCTCCCTGTCTTTCCATCGTATTTTTTCTCCCTCTCTGTCTCGCGCTGTGCACCCCTGTAGTTTCAGAAGTATATTATTCACGTGCACCAAGAGTCATGAGCTTGAAAAAAGCAGAGCTCAGTGTTGAATTCGTTCATACTTCCGTGTTTCAAAATTGGCTAATTGATGTCGTGCATGAAAACTGATAACCCAACTCGTGGCATTCACGTTACTGGTAAGGGTGTCAGCCACAAAATTTTCGCAAGTTTGGAATCTTCAAGAGCGAGCTTCCAAATGATGGCAGAAGCCCAAGTGTTTTATTCTTCACCGGTGATTTGAACAGCGGGCACCGTTATTGGTACACGCTTACCACAATGCGTGCAGGAATGAGACACTTCGATCAGCTTTATAACCTGAAGATAGAGGTCTTTACATTTGTGACATCAAAAGTGCAACACCAGTCATTTTGGTGAGATACAGAAACACGAGTGCAAAAGGACACTTGTGCAACTCAATGGGACATAGAGAAGCTCTTTAACAAAAAGTGCAGACATCTCCTGAGGCTTACGTAGAGAAGACACTGTGCACAAGCATGGCACAACATGCACTAAATGTATATCTCGTCAAGACCATAGTGTCAGAAAAGTTTGGATGCCATCGTATAGACGTCACACAGGTTGCAGAAGTTTACGAATCAAGTACATATTGGGCCTACCTTAAGGTGTGACCTCTGAGATTTAATGTGGTCCTTGAGGCAGCGCGTTAATGATCTCGAACAAGGGAAATTAACACGCCTTTGAGTATGCTCCCATGCGGTGCATATAACAGTGGCAATACTGCCCAAAGTGACCTAAGGGACAGTGCTCGTTGTAAGTTCATCTTTCCAGTTTGCAAAGCTTACGGGACTCGGTCTCCTTTCATTGATGTCATTGTTGGTTTAATAGTAAGAATACCAGAACAGTTCAAAACCACATAGCTGTGACGAAGCGAAAATAATATTTAGTGTCTTGTTACGGCAAAGTGAACTGCTCTTCATTGCCAGTGTCAAAAACGTGTGCCTACAGGGGTCTAAATGTTATTTTATACTGTGTACTGAACAGCAGCTAAGAAACTGTATTCCTAAACTCCAGGAAATGTAAACCTACAGCCTACCTCATAAAGCTTCTGGGTAGCCAATGCTTGAAGGATGGAATATAGTTCCGTTCATACAAAAGCCACGCACTTTTGCTGCACCAAATAATGCGCACTCTTAGTTTGTGTAATAGAGGTCTCTTACCTATATGAGCACCTACTACAGTTACCATGCAACGCGATCAAAATCCCTCTTACCCTCAAATACAATCCAACCACATCAAAAGAGTTCTTGCTACATGTATTTGAAGTTAAGATGAGCTACCTCAAACTTCGAACACTTGGACCACTGTTTCTTCAGTTTTTGTTGGCTCATCGCTATTGCCTTTTTGTTTATATTCAAAGTATAGCATTGTTCTCTTGCAGTGTTACTTCAAAGCCGTTTATACAAAAAACTGGAGTAGTAATATTTGCAGTAAATTTCCTCCCAAGTTGTGTTGTATGTGTTGAAAGCTACAAAAAGTAACTTTGCCCCAAGCAGGTCTCCCTTATTCAGAATGCATACTCTAGGAGATGTACAAGAATAGGTTAATGTGTGAGCATTCTCTGGCTACTTCCCAAGCATATTCGTCAGTCTGTGAGGTGATGCCTTTGCCATAGGAATATGTTCTGCTTCATAGGAAATACATAGGAAACACTCAGTGGGATATAGTGAGCAACAACTTGAACCAATGACTTAACAAATGAACCAGGGCACGAACCCTAATCCTTTTGCGCATATGCACGGCATTGAACCCTTTGTCTACAATGTTTACAGAACTCAAACCCCGAACTTCCCATGTGTGTAAAATACGGAACCCTCGATTAGGTTTCGAAGTATGTATATCGCAACTCGAACGCCAAACCTTTCAAGAGCATAGCTTTTAGGAGCCCTGGAACTTCTAAGTTAAACCTTTGACTTGTATTAAATGTGTTAGACTCGAACACAAAACCTTCCAAGCATTTAGCGCGTGAAAACCTTGACCTGCAATGTATAGAGACGCTTCAACCCGAAACATTACTGTGTGCCAAATGCCGTGATCGAATCTTTGGTGACATAAACCCAATCAATCAGGTGACCAGAATGCGCATGTAAACTTGCTATCATAATGTGACGTCGATGCTGATATTTTGCCCGTGCACATTTCGTTGCAAACAATTGTGACTTATCAACATTGTATATATTTTATTTTTTTATTTTTTTTTCATTTTATCACAAGTGTGGTGATATTTCAACCGCCTTACATACTACTTTACGTTTCACTTTACTTTGCTTTGTCACAGACATATCTTCAAAACTGTTTGATGTCCCGTATGCCCCATTCTGCTAATACATTGGCTGCAAGTGATAGGAGAAGAACATTTAATAAGTATTCGTCTTTCATAAGCCCATCTTGGTAGCGTGGCACTCCGGAAACAGGGCTGTTATCGCAGACCAGTGTCTTGGTGTGCTTAAAACACGCATCTTTGAGTAGATTGATGATGCTGTTTGCATCTTCATTTCCTGATTTAGGCACAGTTGTTCTTGTGGATTCATCAATGGGAAGTAGAACAGTTGGCGTTCGTCCGCCTTCCACTATTTTTAAGCTCTGCAAAGTCAAGATGAACCCCTTCGAATCGTACTTTTGAAATTCGGGGTTCGTCATAACATCTGTCGATTGCTTGTAGTTCAATTTGCTGACCTGACAGAGATGGTATATTTGGATATAATTAATGAAGTCATTTTTCATACCTGGCCATGTGAACCTCGTAAACACTTTTTAATGTGTGCCCCAGAAGCCGTCATGTCCACCTGATCCAGAGTGGTCATGGTACAGATGAAGAAAATTTCAAGCCGAGTGGGTGCTACATGGTACTTTACAAGCGGCAGATCGTCTGTACCTTCCCAGAGCACTAATATTACGGGTCATTTCTGGATTTTCACAGGACTCATGAACAACCAACCTAGACAGTGCATCAGCATCGGTGAGAAGCGGGCCAGGGCGGTGCGAAATGGTTAATTCAAGTTGTTGCACATAGTTGACCCTTCTAGCGATGCATCCTCTTCATTGTGCCATATTCAAAAGTTCTGTCAATTATCGATGGTCCGTGACTAGCACGAACTTAGCCCCTTTAAGGTAAGTTCAAAAATACTCCACTGCTTTCAAGACTGCAAACGATTCCTTTTATTAGTAGCCTAATTATTTCATCTGGTTTAAGCGTATAACTCTAGTATCCCACCACGTAATTCTTCGTCGGATCAGAAACCCTTATAAGGGTTTCTTATAAAAAAATCACAGCATATCCACGGAGTGAATGATGATGAGTGGGCGAAGCTGCGGAGGTTCATCGGTAAACCGTGAATCTTCCGCGAATTCTGCCCAGTACATCATCACCGAGGTGAGATCGGGCGCGTTATACTAAAGGTTCGACGAGAGTTATGACGGCTTGCAGCTCACTTTAATTTTACATGTACGCTGTGAATTTTCATTGTTTAGAAAACCATTGCTTTAGAAAACATCTGGCGTCTTTCGTTAAGCAGCTGCCGTCTTTTCGTTTTGCTTTAGAAACATCTGACGTCTTTTCGTTTTGCTTTTAGAAAACATCTGGCGTCTTTCGTTGGTTTATTTCAATAATCAACGGCGTTTTGAACAAATTTTTTATTGTTTAATCACGCACAGGAGAAATCTCACCAGGCACTACCTTGGAGGTAAACAATGGCTGCTAATGGGGAATGAGAGACAGAAGAATTCGGCTTTTAGTCAACGCGCACGCTGCGAATTTTTTATTGTTCAACAACGCACAGGAGAAATCTCCCACCGGCACTACCTTGGAGGTCAAGGTCTGGTACTAGCGTTCAGACTGGTGTTAAGACTACGACGGGGACGAACGGGTGCCGCTTTAAAGCTTCGGCCCTAAAAGTTGCACTGGTTGCGTAGCGTGATGCGTCCGTATTCAGTACAAAAGGCACAGAAAAGTCTAGTATTCGCACAATAGGATCCGACGATATCAGCTATAGAAGCTCACAATAGACAGCTTCGTACTTCTCGTTCCACTGGAAAGGTGCGTCTTTTTTAGTTAAACCTTTAGGGCAGCGTATTTTCAGCGCGTTGTCTTTGATAAGCACATTGAAGTGTCCTGCCAGGCCAAGAAACAACACGCAGAGAGTGCAAATCATAAGGTTTAGGGGCTTAGAAATTCTTTCTAGTCATTCCAGTTTCGTGCTTTTATTACGTCCGTCAAACACCCTTGCGAGAAACACAACTTTGTCTTCAAAGATAGCACTTTTTATGAAATTGACTTTTGAGTTGAGAAAGGCTCAAATCGTGAAGAACTTTTGAAAGGTGATCACGGTGCTTCTTTTTTGTTTTTCAATACACGATGACGCCATCGATGTAGACGTTGCAGAATATGCCTAAATGAGATTTCTGAATGTGAGCAATAATTTTCTCGATCCAGGCCGGAGAATTTTTCCAGCCAAATTATAGGCTGCTGTACTCAAGCAAGTGGAAATGGGTAATAAATGCGGTACACTTTTTCGTTTCTTCACTGTGTAGAATTTTCAAAAACCACTTGTAAATGCCTATTCTTGAAAAATAACGGAAAGCGCCAGTCTCTTGAATAATATCGTGGATTTTCGGCATTGGATAAGGTATCCATTCTTTTGAGGATTATGAGCCCAGTAATCTGTACACAGTCTGAATGTTCCATCTTTTGGGGCAGTAATGCGAGAAGCAGAGTGAGAAAGAGAATGCAGGATAATACAATAATCCAACATTTCTTGCAACTTCTTTTATAGCCACACCTTCTTACTCTGCGCACGCTATAAGGAAATCTGTGCGGAACTCCTTTGTTACTAAGTTCTAAAGGAACGGCGTGACATTTTGTCGCCGGAGGGTAGCTGCCCATGCACGTAACTTCCGCGTGCTTCATTTTAATGTCTTCCTGGTCGAAAAGCATCCTTGTTTCGGTAGGTGCGTCAGGGAGATCTGGTCCAACGTTGTGTTCGGGGCATGAGTTTGTGTTCCCAATACAAGTTTACGTTGAGCTTTTCCTTGTCTGGACGGGAAAAAACAAAATTATAGCTGACATTAGGAGTGGGCAATACGTCAGTAGAACTCATTGTATTTCAAATTCAACGGTTAGGATAATCCATTCGTTTATGCGTGATCATTGACATGTCGTAGGCTTGCATACGCAATGCTCTACTAGCCTGCAGGCGACTATCATCAACTCGCCTCTTATTGATGATCGAGGCAGAACACCCACCATCAACAACTGCTTTCATTTCAGAGCCGTCTACCATTATATGGGCGCAAAGTACGGTTGATGATATCAAGTGAATTGTCTCGGTTTCAGTTTTTGTTTGATGCTTGTCATCGAACGTAATTAGCTCATGTGGAAGCTCTGCCTCGTGTAACGCTGCATATTGCCCCTTTGCACTGTTCCGCTGGTGAACACTTCCACGATACTCGTTAATATAATCCGATGACAGAATGGACGCTTCATTATCACTTTTCTTGTAAATATCATGGGCTTCTTTACCACCATGCTGTCTTCACAAAGAAATATGTCTACCGAGGTCTGTATGCATCGCAGGTCATCAAACGTTCTTGGAATACCGATTTACACTTGACTGCAGATGTCGATGGAAAAACTTTGCATTACCCAATCTACAACTGCAGAACGGCAGCTTTAGTTCTGCAGAATGCAGAAGGCCTCGCTTCTCAAGACAGAACCCCAGGAAAAAGCCAGACTTGTATGTAGAGTGCAGTGCCGCATCCCATCTTTTTACAGCATTGCCTTGGAAAGCCGCCAAAAATTTGCTCTTCCACCGTTCCCAGCACGTTGGTGCTCTGTCCATAAGTTGCAAATGGTACCATTTTCTCTCGATGGCACCCAAATAACGGCGCATGTTTACAACCTTTTTGTCGTCAAACTGCCACATATTATATTCGAACGCATACTCAAAAATCCACATCCAATGGCCGGATTTTGCGACTCTCCTTCAAAGACGTCTGGTTCTGCAGTTGAAGGTGCCACGACGAATCATTTCCAGAACGAGTTCGCTCAGTGTGTGTAGCTCCAGATTCACTTTGACCGATACAGTCTCTACGAAGGCTTCGCGGCTCATCGAAGCTTCTTGCAGTACTGCGTCCATCTATCCGGTCGAACTATCTCCGCGAGGAATTTCCATCGCCGGCTGACCTTGCACTTGGTACCGTGTGAAAACAAGGGCTCCGATGGCGCCTCGTGGATGAAAAAAGTAACCCACATGTTCAGTCTTCAAAAGCTGACGGCTTCATCAAAATATAGTGTTCTTTATACGTACTAATACAGAAAAGAGACGACTTCAATATGACTGGTGTTATCCGCCATTTCACTCTAACTTCTTTCAGTTAGTGTGAAATGGCGGTTCCACACCTATTCCACTTCGTCTTCTTTCGTGCGCTTGTTGCAGACCGCTCCATTTCTTTCTCTTGTTGTCTTCTTTGTTCTATTTCTTTTATTCTTTCTTATAAACTCCTTTTCTTGTCTTTCATTCTTCATTTCTCTCTTTCTCTTTTTCTATATGCTATGTTTCGGTCGGTGCCCTCCTTCTTACCGACCTCCTCACCCACACTCCCCTTTCCCACCTCCTTGCTGTATTGTACTTACAAGCTTTGTTATCTTCTGCTAGCGCGCCTGGTTAGACGAAGGGCCAAGGCGCTCGCCTTGGGATCGTGGGTACGCGGATTTGAATTTCGTATGCCGATGAAATTTGACGCCCCCTAGAATTTTTATCTTTATCTTTATTTCTGTTTCGTTCTCTCTTTCTTTCTTTTTCTCCGTACTCCTTGTCTCACCCACCAGAATTATTGCCTACTGCACAGGGGCAATAGGCGCACGTGTTGTGGGAGCGAAGCAGAAGATGAAGACGACGGCGATCAAGAAAAGCAGGAAGAGAGGCCTGTAGGTTTATCATAAGGATTGTTTTTTGTGTCCCACAAACCCATTACGCCCGGCTTAAACAGCTCTAGTGCATAAAAAACAGTCA
>NC_051182.1:82641781-82668482 GCF_013339695.2 Rhipicephalus sanguineus | reverse complement strand
AGGCAAAACGGCAACGAGATGCAAATATTCCCTGTTTTGTCTGTTGCCTACATATGCTTTGTGTTTTAGTCCTCTTATTCTTACGTACGAATTCATGATCATCGCGGTACTCAGTCGGTGTTCCGAAACTTAAAAAAAGGCATGTTTTTATGTTCTTTTAAATCGCAGCATAGGCTACCAAATATAATTCAAGAACTGCAAGAGCTGTTTTTACGGCGCGTACACATTTTGTAAAGGAGCAGACATCTAGAGCTTCCCGAGCCGAGGGAGATGCACGCATTACATTACAATCAAATTCCACGGCCAATACCTGATTATTTATCACTGCTCTGTGAGCCCCAAGGCGCCCCACCACATGGGATCATCTATATCCAATGCACTTGCGTATTCATATTTCCTTACAGCCATACTACAAATGGCCCTACAGTGAGGAATGTTCCATGCTATTATCGGGAATCATGCAGCGACCCACGCCTCAAACACCTTCACGATTTGTATAGAAGAAAGTCGCTAGCACAGTTTGCTGTGTTTTATATGTATCCTCCTGTTCAAGCAACACCTAAAAGCGCGGTGCACACCAAATTATGCGGGTTGTTTTTATCGGCCGTTTGCTAGCTATTGCGTTTCTCGATGACTGCTGTAGAACCAGCGTAAACGGCGAGTGCTAAGGGGCGAATATTTTAATTCTTTTCCGGATTGGGTTTCCTTGCGACTACAGCGTCGTACATGAACACCGTGCGCTGAACATTCATATGTGTCCCCCAGAAATTGTGATGTGTTTAATACATGTTAGAGTTGCGAAAAGGCACTAATTTGTGCATCTTTTTTTCATTTTTGTGATTTTGTTTCCTTGATGCACCGTACTTTGCACATGTGAGAGGAAGTTGACAGAAGAAGACAGAATTCCTGCGTGCAGCGCTCGTTTGCTGCTGCAGTGATGTTATCATCGGATCCATGGTGCTCAGGCCGGAGTAAGGAGTACGGACGAGCCGCGATACATATCCCTCTGCACAGTACCTTCTGGGGAACTTTACCTCAGGATCATCTTTCCCCGGCGGGGCTGTTATGATCGGCTCTAAAATTCATCTTGGCAGACACCGTTGCGCATGACCCTCTTAATCAGGCCTGTCAGCCAGAAGATTTTCCCATAAGTCGGCGCTTGTACGGAGGCAGAGAGCGCCGCATTTTTCTGAAGAATGCTTATGCTCGCGTGGTCGAGCGAGCGTGGAATGCCGCCGTAGACGGGTTCCGCTCGAAACATCGCGGGAATCTAGGGCACCCCTTTCTGGCCCGGTGTTCTCGGCATGAGTTAGAACCTGTGGAGAGGTTCTCACCAAATCACTGCATTCTTTTACCCGAATGGAGACATAAATGTTTGCGCGTGCTCAAGTAAGCCATCTCCCGTTGCTCGAGGTCAACAACACCTCCCCTCCTCTCTTTTCGGACTTTCTCATCGCTGAGGTTCAGTAGAATTTGCTTCGTCGGGTCATGGCGCGTGAATTGTGTGTATGCGTGACTCTTTTCGGAGAGTTCTGACTTGCCACGTATAGGACTCTCTTTAAATAGTCACGGCGACTCTCTTGGTGGATCAGGGTCGGCTCGCTCTAGGAGAGCCCCTGACCCTCTAGGAAGAGTGGAAAGACTCATCCGAAGGATCACGTTACCACTTATAGGGAGTCAGACGACTCTTCCCGGTAACACTCCTACGGGGGTCAAGTGACCACAGCGAAGCGTCAAGCGACTCCACAAGTATCTTAAGCCACTCATTTGACCCTTGCTCTACTTTTGCGCGACTGCTGTTGAAAATAGTGGAGTATTCATTTTAAGCAAGTCCAATAATACTTGCCGTTCTGCCCAGCGGCTGCAAAAAAAGAATTGTTCAATTTTAGCATTATTTAAAAAAAATCGTCAGAACAACGCATACTTTCCAGCAAAGATATAAAGAAAGCGCGAAAAGATGGTCTGTGATTGCCAATTAAGAAGTTTGGGTATTTCATTTACATTCTTCTATGAGTATAGACAACAAAAATGTGTGACTGATGTGCATAGTGTCATATGGTGCAAAATAAACTGCAGAAATGGGCATCATGTTTCAATCTTTATTCCTTATGATTAAGAATAAAACAAAAGTGCTGACGGCTGGAGGCATCGACTTGTGGCTTGCTAGTTTGTCGCCCTATTCAGCGTGAGCACCTGAAAAAACGGTATCTGAAAAGCAGAACGTGATATTATGAGAAAATGAAATTGCAGTAAAGTTTGCAAAACCAACAAAATAAGTGGTTCACATAGACACAATGAGGCTCACAAGAAAACACAAATGCAAACACGTATGGTAACGATTCACTTTCTTGCCGTCATCGTGTAAACACAAGTTGCACATAGTAGCGTTTGGAGGTGTCACTTGGCGATAAACTTGCAGCACATGATGATGTGAGCTCTTTTGAACAACAAACAAATTTGTTTAGGCTCCTTTGCGTGGGTGCTACTCACCTCCTTTCCTACGTCTTCATGTCCAACCAAAGGAAATGTAGGACCGACTGCCCGTTGACAGGGCGAACACCGGTCTTGATTTCCCATCACGAGCGGTGAGGCGCCACCAGAGCGGCAATTTCGTTTCGCCGAGTGTTGCTGTCAGCTGGAGTGAAGAGGCGGGAGAAGTGATCAGGGATTCGGGAATAAACCAAAACACACACATTATGTCTATTAAAACCACCATTTGTTTTTCAACACACCGTTATTGTACACACATCGCCACGAGTGTTTAGTTCAAATTTTGCAACGAAAACAGTTTTCACGTACAAAGCAGCGGGAACATCGTATCGCAATATGCACTGGCTATACACGAATGAAAGCGCTTCTTTTCTGAGAAATCGCCTCAAAATTTGGTTTCAGAATAAGCACTGTTTCGCGCCGGCATATCCGACGCCCAAGCGCATCCTCCGGCATCAGGGCACGCCGTGAGCAGTTACTGACCGCATGTTTTACAAACGTAACCCATACTCATAACACATGCGAGTACGAGGCCCGAACGACACCCAGCCGGGCGGACGCCGTCTACGTCGAGATCGGATATGTCATATGCGGAATTAGCGCACATAGCTCCCACAATCACGTACACTCAATTAATTCTGTTATAGCGTCATCACAGATGTTTGGCAAACCATGAAAACAGCAAACAGAAAGGAACGGAAAAAGTGCACGGCGGCGGCCGCAACAACGGGCGCCGTCGAAAAGTCTCTAGCATTTCGCCTTACCTGCGAGGCGTGTCCAACTTGAATGACTACAGCGTACGTTCTGGAAGCCACCGTACTATACCTGCACCTCAAACTACCGTCTTTAGCCAACAAAAACATTATATATATTGCGTTTGAGCGTTCTGTACACAGGCTTTTTTCACGTTCCCACGCGTGGAAGCACGCAGCACACTCAAGGTTGATGGAAATGATATTATGAAGTAGAGAAAGTGCATCTCAACACGACATTTTGCCTTCAGTAGGGCAGACACAACGTGCGATCACCAAGAAATGCCCTTGATAATTGTTTGCATTGCTCACTTATGAGAGCTTGTACAGCAAAGCGCATAACCGTGCCAACTCGTTACTGACAGCTTTAGTCGGGGCCTCCGCAACAGCCCCGCGGACGCAGGCTGCTGTTGGAAATGGCTGGCAGTTAACTTCCGCAGAGCTGCTGCAGAGGCCCCGCTAAAGCTTTATAATTAGTACCTACGAAAGCAGTGCACTCACCGTTAACTGTAGCCCGTTGCCCGTGTCCGCAGCTCCACGAACATTCCGCCCTTCAAACGTCACTTCGTGCATGGACGGCGTCAACACGACCGAAGACGCGCATGAAACAGAAACTGATGAAACTTCAAGACATGGAACCCGCGCAACCAACGCAACCACGCAACGCTTTCCAATAGACGAGCCGACTGAGATGACTGAGAGAGGAAGCAGAAGCGGCGCGCCATCCCGGTGCCGACCCCATGTCCGTCGGCGAGCGAGCAAGGCACCACAACGGCGCCAAAGGGCAAGCGCGCCATATGTATGGCGTATACGGCGGCTCTTTCATCACGGAAGCCAATCGATACGCGCTTCAGGAGCGTCCAGTGACTCCTTCCGAAATGCTAACACTTTTTCTCTGCCTGTACCTTCCAAAAGGGTCAATGACACCCGAAGAGAGTCACGGTTCAATGACCCTCTTTTGGCTCTTTTTTTTTTCTCAGAGTGTGGGGGCAGCGGTGGGATGCTGCTAACTCCCAGCGCAGCAATTGGTGGCAGCGGTAGGGATAAGTCTGATCCAAGGAAAGGGACATGGAACCAGCCGATACGACACAGAGGGAAGCCGTAGTGGAGGGCTCCGGAAATTTCGACCACCTCGGGCTCTTTAACCTGGACCTAAATTTATGGCACGGGCGTCAAGCATTTTTGCCTCCATCGAAAGTGTGGCCGCCGTGGATGGCAGCTACTCCACGCTCTGGGTTTCTGAACTATAGAGACTGTATTGACAGCCGGGCTAGTTGGTCTTGAGTCTCTCGATTGACTTGTACAGGGCTAAATAGAACTCTGACGGCAAAGATCGCGCACACGCAGCGCTTTTAATTTCTCTCTTTCCCTACCCACCGCCCAGCAAGAAGGAGTTGTACATGCCCACTAACAGCTAAAGGTCGTTATACTACAGCTGAACTATTATGCATCCATCTCGTTACCTCCTGTGATCGCGGGCAGACTTCTTGAATACATTCAGATGAGACACTGTCGGGTAATGCAAAAAATCACACCATCTCCCACTAAAGGGGACCATGAGGCGATGCGAAGCAGTGTTTCGGCATTAGAGCCCGCGTTTCAGAGGTGAGTGGTGAGGGGAAAGGGGAGAGTGGAAGTGGAGAGCATACAGGAGAGGGGGAGGGAGGGGAAGGTGATGTGGAGAGGGGAGGGAAGGGGAAGGGTATGGGAGAGGAGGAGCGGAGAGGGGAAGTGGGAAGTGGGAAGAGAGGGGATGGGAAAGGGAAATGGGAGGCGGAAGGGAAGGGAGAGGTGATGTGGAGAGGGGGAGGGACAGGTGAAAGGGGAGGGGTAAAGGGGGAGAGGGGGGGGAAGCGGAGACGGGCTTGCGCATGCGCAGTAAGGGTGGTCACGCCGCACACCACCACCACCGGAGTTGAACTCCGCTATAAGATGCTTCACATCTAAAAATGCTTAGGTATACATTGTTCACCAGAATAATGCATGGTTTAGTGTGCCCACGTCGCTTTAACACCGCGAGATTTCACAAATTAGTGACAACGCTTAATAAGTACGGCATTTTAAGGCTCACGGAAATTTTTATTGACGAAAGGCGAACAACCAATGACCAAAAATATGCCGTCTTGACAATACTGTATTCTCTTATTCCTTATGTAGTAGTGCAGGAGTGGTCAATACGCAATGCGTCATTTTGCAGTCATTTGTTAGATCGCGTTACGAGCAGGTGCTGTGTGTATGACCCAGAAAATGTCGACCAATCATAAACAGCTAACGACCAATGCGTAAGGAAACAATGCTGGATGGTTTAACGCTATAATCACCCACATTTTTTTCCAACGACAACTTGTTCTTGCACCGTTTGCATAGACGTGTTTACTTGGAGGGGTCGGACGGCCTTCCAAGCAAAGTAGAAAAGGGCGCAATACAGCGAAGACAACAAAAAACCAATAGGACAGCGCTGGTCCTGTTTGGTCTTTCTTGTCTTCGTTGTATTGCGCTATTTTATACCATGAAGGTCGCACGCTGCAAGCAAAGTTGCAAATACAGATATGATGAGTATAAAGAATGTGTTACACCCCTAATACGACAAATTCTTACTTCGAAACAACATGTGGTTGACAAGTTAACAATAATAGTAGTATAATAACCGTAATGATGTTAACAACGCGCTAGAAACACTATTTCTACTAGCAGCAAACAACAGAAGCCGTGATATACGCAAGCTTCATTATCTGCAAGAAAGTGTAGTACTAATTACGGAAACAGAATGTGCAGTGACTGCTACCAGCATTAAAACGGAATGATTAGTGTGCAGCCTCTAGACGTTAAAGAAATTTCATCGAATGATCAAATCTATACTAACTGGGGAGGCCGCCATCGACATAATTGCATGTATGCATAAACTTGTGCGGGTAATGTGTAAAAAAGTGTTGGCTTGCAATACTATTACATGCATAACATGTAGACGTGGGATTGGCCCTTTGGGAGCTACGTAGAACTGACTACTTTTGCTGTAATGTTAATAAACACTGCTATAGAAATTGTATATGCGTATATAAAAATCAATAAAATTGAGTACGAATGAAATAACTGCTCTCTCTCTCTCTCTCTCTCTCTCTCTCTCTCTATATATCTTATATATATATATATATATATATATATATATATATATTGTAAGGAAGAGAACAGAGACAACGCCCGTACGCTAGGCCGGCTGTTCTATTCTGTTCTGTGCCGCGTTGGCCCATGACCCACAACCAAGTTCGGCTTCAATCATCACATTCGGCCACACTGCGTCGGTTCGTTTCATAAAAAAAAACACACGAAACGCGACTTGTCAGTTCTGCCGAAGCTCTCTTTTCTTGAGACGAGTCATGTGCACAGCAAAATTGTTTTCCCGCGTTTGTCCGCACTCGTTTCACAGGTCGGATACCTACACGCCACGTGTTCTCACCCAGCCTTTCAGTGATGACGAAAGGTCCTTCACACTTCGGGGAAAGCTTTTTGCCAAGCGATTGCGCGCACCTTTGTACCCACACCTCGTCTCCAACCTTGTACTGCGGCCCTGGTCGGTGACGGCGGTCATAGTACCGTTTCTGGGCCTTTTGCGCGTTTGCAGCTGTCTTGCGTGCCCTAGCCCGGATGACGCGGCAGGCGGTCTGTCGTGAAGCGGTGCGCCTGACTTCTAAGAGGGTGCTGAAATCCTTGACGGCCGTCACCTTCGGAATCTGCGCGTAGACAACTTCATAAGGTGAAGTTCCGATGGAAACCTGGAACGCCGTGTTAATTGCGTACGCGGCTTGCCTGCAGGTGCTCATCCCAGTCTGCTTTATTTGGTTTCTTGTTGTTGCAGTAAGGAATGAGTCGAGCCAATAGGGTCGGGTTGTACCTCTCCGTTAGGCCATTCGCTTGTGGATGGTATGCTGAAGTGAACTGATGATCGACACCTGCATTTCCGAGGTACGATCGGAGTTCACGACTTCGGTAAGTGGTTGCTGTGTCTGAAATGATCTGCTTCCATTCAAAACGGTCCTGTAGAAATTTGGTTACAAAGCCAGCGGCGAGAGAGGGCACCGCAGCAACTTCCACAAACTTCAACAAGTGGTCCACTGCCACTACAATGTATGTGTTCCCTGCGGCTGTAGTTGGTAAGGGACCGACGTGATCAATCCTGACGGTGTTGAAAATAGTTTCAGGGAGTGGAATTAGTCACTAGAAAATTTTCAGAGTATCGCATCTGCTTTCCGCGCGCCGCCGCCGACGCGATTGGCTTACTCGCATCACGAGACCTCTCGCCGCCATATCCCTTCCAAGCGCTTTGGGTGCAGGCGCATTGAATGCAGATCGCGGCCGGACATTTAGCAGTACCACGGTCCCTAGAAGTACTTCGTCGCCTTTTTAAACGCGTCATGCAGATGCCAGGGTAGCTCACCAGTAACCGAACGTTGCTGGTGAGCTACTCCGGCAATTTCGTATATTTTTGAATTCCGTGTGGAAAACATTAACGCCAAAGAGCGTCGTACGTGGCTGCATAGTTGGCCGCGGAATGAATTCGCCCCCCTCAAAGAACACTCCTTTCGGCAGTGTAACTACACAAACTTTGCTGGAAAGATGTCATGCAACAGGATACTTCCCTTTACGGTTCGCTATGTTCAGCGATATTGAAAACTACATACTACATACCTTTCTATTTGCTTGGCTGTTTATATCTCGATCTGTGGAACAGATTGTGCATGCATTTCGAGTTATAAGTGTGTCACGCACGAGAGCGAAATCGAAGACTTAATAAAATAATACCTCTTTCCTGTATACCTTGAAGACAATTGTCGCGCGATCATTTGCCACTGCGCAAAACTGAAGCGTGGAACTCTGTCGATAAGTTTTATAAGGCGATGTTATTAAGCGTATTTTATTTTTTTTTCCAAAAAAAAATTGTTGCTAATGCTGCACTGCGCCCAGCGCACCCTTACAATACTGTTTAGTGGGTGAGAAATGGTCACAGCAAAAAAAAAACGGCTAATTCTCCCACCCATTGAGGGAATCGATTTAATGCGAGCCCTAGCTCGTATACACATACTGGGGGGGAATCGGAGATCTCTGTTCGTTCCGCGTTCGTTCTGGCGGTGTTACGTCACAAAAGTGGGCGGTCCGCAGCTCTCTTTCGCCGAGAGGAAGAGGACAGCCAATCGTCAAGCGGTGAGCGGCGAGCTTTCCGGAAGTAGACGCGCATTGTTTGTCCTCGGTAAGGGGACCGTATATTTCAAAACGAAGTGTTTCTCGCCTTCTAATAAATGCAGTTGTTATACGAAAAGATATTGTTTTTCTTTTCAAGCTCAAACAGTTTCTGAAACAGTAATAGGTTTGAACGCTGATATTTATTGGTGTTAGTTATTCGCAACGTGCTCGCTATGTGAAGTCGCGCACGCGAAAAAAAAACAAAGAGAAAAGTAGCGGTTGGCGCCGTTTTTCAAGATGTCGTCCCACCGGAATGTCTGGCTTTGCTCCCGGGTGTTGAATCGTCAAAAGGAGCTTCTGCTGGCTTTCATAAAAGAGCACCCACAGATACCTACGCCATCGTGCCCACTGGGGCCGTCGTTCACAAGTGAGGACCGGGACGACACGTGGCAGTAGCTGGTAGCGCTTTTGAACTAAGCAGTCCCCGCGCGTAAGACCACAGGCAGGCCCATTCATTTTGTTCGCACTGTTCGTTTCGAGAACAGAAAGCGACGCCGCACTCGCTCATGTCTTCAAACGCATCTCGCACCTCCAACCGCAAGAGAAGCACACGTCGCAAGCGCCATTTTCTCAAAATCAGCTGTTGCGGCAGCCGCAACCGCCGCATCATGCCGTGCGAAGCCGTTTGTTCGCTCGACAGAACGCGTGCGAACGGTCTCGCGCTCCGTTCGTTTGTAGCAGACGACATGCTCGTTATGACGCGGTACGACGTCACCAAAAAATAAAAGATCAAGCAAAAAGAAAAATGGCTACGCCCCTCAGAGACGTGGTTTTTTCCGGCTTCGGCCAATCGCGTACGCCGCCAGAATGGGTAGAGAACGAATGGCGCGGAACAGAGATCTCCGATCACCCCACTTGTTATGCCGCGATATGACGTCACCAAAAAAGAAAAGATCAAGCAAAAAAAGAAATGGCGACACCCCCAGCCTTGAGTGGAATCTCCCGCTTCAGCCAATCAGCGCGCTTGTTCTTCCCCAGGAGAACGAACAAGGCGGAACGAACAGATCTCCGATCGCCCCCCTGTGTTGCAGTAGCATGCGCGTTAAAAATTTTCGGGATGTGCTATTTCTGATCAAAATAACATAAAGCACTGCGCCGAGGAAGTTTTTACAAGAGTGCATTACGAAAAAAAAAAGTTGAAATTAAAAGCAGTGCAGAAACCGAACCCTAGCTGTTTACGCGCTGGCAACGACAATAAAAAAAGGAAAAAAATTTTTCGGAACACAGCAAAATATTTGCAAATGCACTGTAACGTTGGGAATATTAAGGAGACAAAAAATAGGAAATGAAACAAGTGAGTAGTGACGTCAATCATTTCTGCTGGCCTATTTTCTACGTATCTGTTATGAAATGACAATGTATTCGCAAAATAAGATGCACCTTACCTACCGCACGCCGATTCACGCATGCATTCGGCTGCTGGCGTTCTGAACTGAGACAACTACTTCACGCACAACTTCCACTTACCGTACACACACCACTTCTATTACAGGTAACACCCAGCTGAACAGCAAGCATGGTGCGCAAGTAAGGTATGCGTCAGCGATCAGTCGAAGGACGCAATGCTGAATGTTCTCTATGTTCGATAATGTTCTCGAATGCGCTATGAAGTGAATCTGAACACCGACTGCAAAGCTAGCGCAAAAAGTCAACGTTCACCAAGTGTCGAAATAAAGGGCATCTCGTACGGTGATTACGCTAATGCAACTATACAGCTCCGGACCTTACATGTGTTGCATGACACATGTATAGGATTTCTTTCCGAAAGAGCTTTGAAGTACTGGCGTCGTTCTTTAGCAGAGGACATGACCCCCATGCAGATTGCCTGGATTTGCCTTCCGCTCGAACCCCTGATGCTTCTTCTTTCCATGCCTGGCGATTTGTCGCTCACGGACGGACGTATGCTTTAGAGCGCAAGCTTTAATACTCTATTTCTCCCAAGGGCATTGCTCGCGTCGCGATGACCTTGAGTTTCCGGAGCGTAAGCGCAGCGAAAGGCGCGTACGGCCGGCCTTGGCACAAGAAGAGCCACAAGGCTCGAGGCACAAGTCCACAAGAAGAGAATGCGTTTGCCTTGCTGCCAGCTCGGACGCTAATCCGCAGGTGCTGCTCTTTACTTACCTGAGTCTCTCTTGCTTGCTTTAGCTCCAAGTCACGCCACGTGCTGCACTGCGCAGAGGCCCCATGGCTGCAATGTCTCGCAGCATCACCCCCATGGTACCACGTCACTAAGCGCCGGCGCTTGCTCGCTCACTGTCACCAGGGTTGCCGCTTCAGCGCGGCTTCCTGTGCGTGCGCCACGGCGAGTTGCCAAACTCAAGCAGACACAAAGTTGCCTGCTGAAACACCGGAGCAAAGGGAAACCTGATTAGGCTGTAATATATTGTTTTCAGGAAATGCAGCCTGCTTACTTTGGAGGCAAGCACGCGCAAGGGATCATGAAAGAATCGCTTGCAGGGTAGCATTCAAGATTTACTGTGGCAGCTACTCTGGTCATAAAGTCATTTACACCAGAGAATTGTGGGCGAAAGAAACCCCTCTATCTCGGCCTTTGACCAAACGTCCAGGGTGATTCAAATGTTGTATTCTCAGAGACATTCAGACAATGTAGTTTTCTGATAGTTGGTTCTAAATATCAAGGCGTGATAATTAAGCAAAAAGAAATAAGTTCATGCTGTAAAACATATCTCGGAAGACAGTTACGTACATATAAATAACATGGAATAGGTAGCACAACATGCCACGCGTACACAACTAATGTCATGTTGTAATAGACATCATGTACAGCTTTTTTTACAGCACGCAAAATTACGCCTTTGTGAAGGATCTGTGGGAATGTATACTAGCAACGACTAGGTATAGAATAATTTGCCTCACCATTTTGATGTCGGCTGCTGTCCTTCGAATCCCAAAATGATTTGCCAAAGAGGACAAATGTACAATAAAATGCTAATTTTATAGATAAGTAAATCAAAACTCCATGATTTATACCTCTCTGCCGCAGCACTGTTCTCAAAAGCACTAGCGTCCTACAAAGAATTAGCGTCCTACCTTACTAACCAACACAGAACACAAATCTAACCGAACTTAAATTGCGTGATATGAATCTGTGTACGCCAAAAACTGCACTGAAATGAGCATATCTGATATGATAGACTCATGGGAGACATTACTCTCTATAAATGCGAGAACGTCTCTTTGGCTGCCTTCACCAATTTTGGCCTTCCTGGATTTATATATGGCATCTATACCAATCAGAGATATTGCAAGTGCCTCAAACAGCACACGAGAGGAAACGGGCTGTCGCTGTTGCGCAGGGAAGAACAGCACTGTACTCAAACATATTAAGAGCTTTTCTACAACGAACGAAATTTGGAAGTTCGTTGATTAAACCACACAGCCCCGCCATGGTGGTCTAGTGGTTATGGCGCTCGACTGCAGACCCGAAGGTCGTGGGATCCAATCCCGGCCGCGGCCGGCTGCATTTTCTATAAAGGCGAATATGTCTGAGACCCGTATACTTAGATTTAGGTGCACGTTAAAGAACCCCAGGTGGTCGAAATTCCCGGAGCCCTCCACTCCGGCGTCTCTCATAATCATATCGTGGTTTCAGGACTTTAAACCCCAGATCCTATTATTATTATTATTATGATTAAACCACAGACACTTGTGAATGTTGCAGCCTCGGTATGTGTGATTACAAAAAAGATCTGGCGCAATTGGAACGATGTGTCCACCACACTAACGGATCTTCCCTTGCAAGCGCATACCCTACGCCTTATATAGCGGCAACACCAAACCACAACCACCTAAACATCACGCATACACAGGCTTTCTTTACTAAATTAAACATATACTTCGACTATGCGGCTTAGTAGCGCACTGATATGTTAATACAGCCAGAGAACTACATAAACGCGATGAAACCACTACATTCCCCTCGTCAGAATGAGAAGCCGGCCAGATGTCGGTACCTATACTGTTTTGACCAGACAATGGAAAGTGCGCGTGTACATGCGGTTGAAGTGTTTTCGTATTATTTGAAAGAATGCTCGCTTTCCAGCTTTCTGGTCAGCTTTTCCTATGTGTTTTGTCATACGTGCGAGATTGCAAATCTATTTCCTTGCTGGTTTTCGGGGCAAATTATTTGAACACATTTGTCAATGCGTGAGCTTCTGACATTGCCATGCTGCTCAATTCATCTCTAGAATAGTTCCTTCTGATGGGAGGAGGTCTGCAATGGCCCAGAGGATCCATTAGAATGATACTGCAATGCTTTCCCAAGGGAAGGCACTCGCGTAATTCTCGAGTTTTATAGATCTCACCTGCGACATGCACGATCTGTTGATCTGATTTGCTAATATGGGTAGGGCCTTTTAATGCCTCGTACAACAGGGTGGCCCAGCTATCTCCAGCCGGAGTTTAAAAGTATGCCGACGCACTCTATGATGGCGCGACCAATGCATGTTGCTGAATGTTGCATGGAGTAAAGCACACTATTTTTTTCTGCTCAGTTGCCTAATTAGGCATATTTGATGAGCTAACTTCCGGAACAACAAACCTGGGTCAAAAATTCAAATGTGAAAGTTGTAGGTTGGTTTGCCAAACGCCTGCTTAAAACGTTTCTAGCTTTATACCAGTCATGTATTAGTGTTTTGCTGCTTACTAAATTTGCGCGGGAAATAAAAAAATAGCACGCGACATGCCTGCCATGATTGCAGTGTTCCCTAAGGTTCCACGTGCAAACGATGTGTTGCCGCTAGCAAAACGCCACCGCACAGCCACCATCATCATCGCTATCCTTTCCGAGGTCAGCACCCCATGTCAAATACTATGGTCGCTGGGAGTGGAACTTCAGGGAACACTGCAATCACGGCGAGCATAGGCGTGCAAGCGGGCTTGTCACGTGATATTTTGTTGCATTTTGCGGGCACTGTAGTAAACAGAAAAAAACGATGAATATTTGAACGACAGCAAGTTTGAAACTGTCTCAAATCCGACGTTATGCAAACCGATCTGCAAGTTTCTCATTGGACTCTCTCGTTTGCTTTTTGTTTTCGCCATCGTTCTGGCGAGTGATCCGAACCACACATTTCATGACGGTTCAGTGCCGCGCCCGGCTAGATGAGATAAATTGATGTCTCTCTTTTTGAGTATTAAATGCGCGAAACACGCGCAATATTAAGCTCAATATTTGTTTCGCACTCGCTAGTTGCACCTGATTTCACAGCAAACATTGCAAGGGAGTCGGACTTTGCACTATTCATTACTGCTCCAACAGGTGGCGCTACGTGTCTTGCGAAACTCCAGAGTCTGACCTCTATACGCGGCCCAGCTAGTGGACTTCTCTTGATATGTACACTGGGGGCAGATCAAGCATGTGGCGAAAAGCGTCAATAAACTTTGCTTTTTGTTGTATATATATATATGAAGTCGTTCTGATAGGACGGTAACTACTCTTTTTTTTATTTTATATGCTACCCAATGCTTTTAAAAGTTAATGAGAAGAAATAAGAATGAAATGTACTTTAACATGAACATATTAAAAGAAATTCATTTCTGATGTGATTCATTTGTCAGTAATGCATTGGTCACATAGTTCACGAAACGAATCTGCATCCAGCAAAATAAAGAGATAATCAAACACGTCTGGGCTCACGCTGCAAGCGTAAAATTCGCGCGACAATCTGTGCTACGCGGCGGTAACTCTTTAATGTTATTCAATGACTTTCTGGTGAACAACAGCACCACACCGCGAACCTTTTTCAAAAGTACGACAAGTAAAATTACAGTTTGAATGCGTGTGGAGCCCGCCGGTTCCGTCCTTTCAGCTGCGGTGCAGCAGAGACATCGGCTAGCAACACGTCGGCTGCTACCCTTGCGCAGATGTGGCGGCAGCTCGAGAACTTCAGCGCAATGCGCGGCGCATAGGCGAAGCGGCACCGTTTGGCCACCTCTCATGTTCTACCACCGTGGCTGGGTTTGACATGGCCCCCGTGTGATGCATATTACAGTTTTTAAAGTCACTGGAGCCCCGCATGCGAGTCTTCGTTCCACCTAGGAATGGAGAAAACGTGTGTGAATATGATATTGGTTTCATGGGCGTACCGATTTTTTTTAATTTATTGGATAGGTGATACGAAACACATTGCGCACGTATGTCTGCCGTTCAGGCTCTCGTTGCGAATGAAGTTCTGGAAACGTGCTGGGAGCTACGCTTTCAGGAAATGATTCATCGCGTTAGCCTTCTTTCCTGTATTCAATTGTCGCGCAGGTTACGCCGTCCCCAAGTATTCTTGTCACTTTTGCAGTTGTTCATACCTGTAAAGGACGACCGCCGCCTTCTCTCCACTGGAATGCCGAACACGTTTTTTTTTGGCTTTTTGAAACAGCACCCAAATACATCATAGGCGCCATGTTTGGAGGAAAAAATACAGAGCTCGGTGGTGGTGTTTCTGTGGTGGGACCTAAATACGCATCATGGGTGTTACCCTCACCGCTTCTGGCGGTCAATTCAATCGTGAACCCATACGCGGAGCAAGCCAAGCTGAGTGAATAGTCAACAAGGCCGCTTGGGCCGTCTTGGAGGGCCGGTTCGCAATATACAATGCGGGAATGGTCCCAAGTGCTACTTATCAGCGGGCATCCCAATGCGTTTGATCCTATTCGAGCTATGCCGGCTGAAAACAACGTAACAGCCAGGAAAACGCTGCATCCGGAAGCGTATGAGCAGGTTCTACTGTACAGGTTTCCTGTTTTCCATAAGTGTGTAATCAACGCGCCATGAGACACACTAACTAATGCCAGTAACATGTCATCCATCATGACCCTCACAAATATATTTTTCCAGTGGAACGTTGGTTAAAGACAGGGTGTTCCTCTTGTTCGTCAAGTGTTCGTGATGTGAAAGTGTATATTTTAATGCATATTGCGAGTTCATTTTTCAGTGTGATACCCGTAATCGCGCTTTTAAAAAATATGTGACCTTAGGGTGGCATCAACTTGTACCACTTTGTCGGAATAACACATGTCAGCGTTGCTTTCTATCAGTACGAGTACAAATCATTCATTTGCATGTACAAAAGACAACACACAGTCTCATAACAAAACATACATCATACACCAAAAGCTTAACTTTCTTTCTCTCGAATCGGCGCCTGAATTAATCAAGCTAAAATATGTATCATTGCAGATAATCGCAGATTTTTTCCTAATTTTTTCGCGCTTTTTATAAGCACGGAACTGGATTATCGTCAAATATTCAACGTTTTCTCAAGGTGTGAAGCTTTGATCCAAACATTTTGCCATAAGTACATTTAGCAAAAAGTTATTTTAAAAAACTTAAGTGCAACTGTATTTGTCCTGCGGTACCTGATTGCTGTTAGCTTGTACCACTTGTATTGATCGGCACGCTTGCTTTTCTTGGGAAAGAGGCGCGTAGAAAAAAAAACGCCGTAGCTTAGCTTTACGTCTATTACTCTCTTGGTAAGTTGCTGCTCTAAAATTTGTAAACCGATGTTGTAGATGCCAATGTACATGTCGAACTATCTAATTCCTATCTAGCCGTAAGACTACTGAGAGAATATTGTTAACATTTGACTCTAGAGCGCGAGTCGCTGCTAAGGCGAACTCACTTTATTTCTGCGAAAATGTCTATTTCCTATTTTCAGCTTATGCGCAAGCGGTGAATACCTGAAGTGCGCTGTGACCTTAACGTTGTTTATTTGGACGAAGAGAACAATTGGAAATTGTTCTGGGGCCGTGCACGAATCGATCATCTACGAGCGTAGCTCTCTCTCTTCATAATGGTCTATCTCGGAGTGAGGGCATGATAATTTATATTCGCACATAGTCATAGTTTCATTATGAAAAGGTGGCCCAGTGCACCTGCTTTAGCAAGGCAAGTAGGTGTCATTTCCTTGAAAAGCTTCAGTTCAGAAAGGTGTGTATGGCTTGCTTTTCTAAGGCTTTCATCCCAAAGTGGAGAAAATAATTGCAAGTGCCCTATTTTTGTCTCACAAAAGGTGTTTATATTGCTTTTTTGTTCTACTGATATTACCACACGATTTTATTGCACATTCATGGCCATAGTTTCTATTAGGTTAAGGCGTCATCACTTCAACTTGCTCATACCTGGGATGGTAAGTTACTGCATTATTGGAACATGAATGTCGGACTATGCCATACAAAATGGAAGTACAAAACGCAAGTGCTAGTCATGAAGCACGTCTTTTGCGTGCATGAAAGAAAGCACAATCTTCTCCATATTAGACAATAAATCACCTAGCTACCATATAACTCCACATGCATCCTGTGCCAGAAGTACACTTCAATAAGCAAAACATTAGCGTTAGGGAGGTTAGCGCCCTGCCCTTTCGGTCACTACCACTTTGCTAGAGCAGAGCAACCTAGCCCAATGGGATGTACACAGCGGTCCACTGTTAAAGGGAACATCGGAGCGTGTGGCGGCAGCTCGGCGCCACGGCCGGCCCGCGGCTGCAACGAGTTTCGCGTCAGGCGCAGTGCGCGCTGTGAGCGGTGTTCTTTCGTCGTCCGCTGCCGTCAGCTTCCGCGCTTCGAATCATGGCGAAGCGAACCGTTCCCGCAGCGAAAGATCACTGGGCACAGGGCTCACTGCGGCTGCGCTAAACTCGCTTGCAGCTGCCGGCCTGCGATGGCGCCGAGCTGCCGCCACAGGCTCCGATGTTCCCATTGACAGTTTACAGCTGTGTACTTACCAAAAAAAATTCAGATTGCCAGAATATCTATCTATCTATCTATCTACTATCTATCTATCTATCTATCTATCTATCTATCTATCTATCTATCTATCTATCTATCTATCTATCTATCCGCCTACGTCTGGACGTTCTCGTGGTGGTTTCCTTAACTTCGCAAATGCCAAAATTGAAGCACATTAGTGTATAGCACACACGATTACGAGGTCATTACACGAATAACATGGTAGGGCTGTCGCGCGTGTCATAAAATAATTTTGCTCAATCACGAGTGGCGCATACCCGTTTACTCTGGCCCTTAGGATACGGGTGTTTGTCACACTATTCACAGTTAGTTTGGAACGCGAAAGAAGACTGAAAATCTTAACACGATACTGTTAATGTGGCCCGTAGCGACCGTTGTCTGTGGCCAAGAATTCAGATAGACGCAAAGAATAAAGACCACGACTCGAACTGCAATCGCACCTAAGTATTCTGCATGTCAGTCGAGTCTTTCACCGCAGTCATGGCAGTTCTTGAGACCTGCGGTGAAAAACCTTGAACGGGCGCCATGTTGAGGGCCACGTCACCCGTGGTCATGTTTACTGGAGAGCGCGCACTGACGACGTAGACAAAGAGAGAAGAACACGGCACAGGCGCTCACTTTCAAGCGCTCTCCAATAACATACCAACTCGCCCAGGATTCTCCTTTGCCAATCGTCGGTCCAGTGCTAGCTAGCGCTTTCATAACGACGTCATAATCGTTATATATACATAGCTATGACATCATCATTGCTCGGCCGTGGAGGAATACTGCCGATGAAGCTACTTATGATGTGCACGTCGTCCTAACCTAGAGTGCACTACGTTTTGATGAAACTGACCTATGTGCGGAAATGTGCATGCCGACGTTACGTCGGAATATAAGCTACCCTTTAGGCTTCTGTGCAGTCGATGTGTCCAGTAAGCCCACGATCTACGTACAACTCATCAAAGTGCAGAGAGACGTCAGTCTACCGCGCAACGCTTGGCACAAAGCTAACAAAATAAAAGAGAAAAAAAAGCATACCGCCATAGACTGCTGCTCGCTCACTGCTGCGCATGACATCCACACCCACAATGCGTGGGACCAACTGGAATTTTTATGTTAAGAATTCAGTGCCTCGTGCATTCTTGCCAACTGGTAATCGTTTCTTTTTTCAGTGTCACGTAGAAGCCTTCAAAAGAAAAAGCAATGCAAGTTCATTGTATCCTTTTTTATACTTTGTGCATCTCGGCATTGTTTTGCGATGGGAAAACAAGTGAGTTTCCTAATTAGTGGTAAAAGTGGTGAGGAGAAAGCATGAGAGGCACATGGTTTGCAAGCAACCAGGTTGAATGTGCATTCACTACGTGTTAAAAAAAAAAAAAGCTTGTCTACGTCGAATATTTTCACATTATTTAATTCCTTTGTCACCAATAAAAAAGAACATTAGGCGACCTTAATACATTTAGGCGTCTTTAATGGTGCTAGCCGCTACCGTTTGGTGAATATTAGGTAAATTGGGAGAGTGCAGGTTAACTTTTCGTCATCGACTTGAAAAGCTACAGTCTACGTGTGCAATTCACTAGGACCGGCTTCATCGCCATTTTGCGCTACAAAGAGCCAACTGACAAAGAAATGAGAATTCTCCTGCAATAGGTATGTGTCATCATGATGGCACATACACACAAGAGATCCGTCTGCTGTTCCAGGAAATTTTCCAGGCAGTTTTCGTGCGTTTACTTTTCTTGTATCCATTCTGCCAATAAAATTCACCCATTCAAAGTTTTGTTTCATACTCATTTCATCAATTTTGATTGGTTGTCGTGGCAGTAAATTGGCGCTTATCTAAACCAACACTTCAGACATATAAACATCCTATACAAGTCTGAGCTTGAATGATTACCCCCTTTTTGTTAGTTTTACTTTTTTATTGGTGTATCACATTATTCGAGCCAACGTTCAACTTCTCGTTGGCAAGGCATGAATTCCGCTGTGTTCCTTGAGAAACATTGTCGCTAGTTGCTAGTCTCATAGAAAAAAACGCATCAGTCAGTAATGGTTGTGTAGTCTACCATGACGACAATACGACATAATTTTGATGTTCACAGATGTATGAACCACACAATATTTGTATACATATTTTCGGTAAACAATACTACTGCATGGCTAATGCTTGTGCCTTTAATGTAGACCACTCATGGTGCCAGTGCGTTCTTATTTTCGGCGCACTTCAATAGCGTGTATCTATCTCAATGGCCTTTGCAACGTATGATAACTCATGTGCGCACATGCAAGCGAGTTTTATAAATAGTAGATCACTAGGCTGCCATATTCCTACTTACCAGATAGTGTAATAAAGAGAGGCACCCGACAGCCAATCATTCAACTTGTTTAGCGATGAACTCTTCGTAGGATGCCGGCTGAATTATAAAAAGATAGGCCAGATCATTTTGAAAATACATGTTTTGGCAGGTCCAATAAAACTGAATTGCAATCGCAAAGAAGCACTTTTAAGGGTAAAGTACTATCGTTTGCGAGAACGTTAATTAAAGTGCCGGTATGTTTCCTATGAAATGGTAGAGTATTGGTTGTCAGCGCTCTAGTAAAAATGGCACCCGTACGTAACCTCTAGAAAGTGAGGCGTTCCGCCTACGTTTTCCACCAGGATGTCTAAATGGCTTGGTATTACTGGACCTTCCACCTCGTTGTAATTTGCATCTCCCTTCGACATTTAGTGTCGATGGATAGTTCATATCACGTGCAAGATTGCAGCAAAACTATATTGATATATCATGTTGCCGAGATCAATTAGATCATTCACAGAAACTTAAGGAAGTCTGACGTGAAACGCAAGCATAGGGAATGTTTCTGGCTGCACGCGAACAGGTATAGGTACCGAGCACAGCACATTGATACGGCGATGTTTAAACAATGTGTTTCTCCCCGAATAGAACCTATGCAAGCTTGACGGATAGCACGGAAGATTAGATAACAGCCTTGCAGTTGTTTCATTTAAGGTCCGTAAAGATTTCCCTAAGGATAACAATTGCCATTCTAGAATTTTCTCTGTTTTTACAAATCTAAAGGCATCATTTAAATCGGCCTAATTAGTCGTCCTTTTTTGAGGCATACAAGTTTGTGGCAGAATGCCGCTCTCCCACCTCGCACCGATATTTTTGTGGAATGTGCAAAAACTACCAAGCGAGTACACTCGTAGTAGAACTACGGCAATTTTAACATCTTATCATTTGCCATCGTTGACGCAAACTACTTTCGCGCAGTCGGAGGATATCTGTCCTTGTTTTACATTTTCTCCTGCGCATTTTTTTACTAGCGCCTAAAGGTGGCAAGAATACAAATAAAATAGACAAGGAGAAGGCAGTAAGACTGGTAAGCTTTTTGCTTTATTGGAGCAAAGCGTCTCTTTTCTGAGTTTTCCATCCAGCCCGTAATCTTTTTCTTGGTTTCCGCGCTACCGAAAACACATTTCAATAACCCATCGAAGTTTCTCTGAAGATGCTTCTTCGACCGCTTTATTTTTGACGCTATGTTTCACTTACAACCATAGCCCTAACCTAATGCTTTAATTTGGGAAAACTTAGTAATGTATGCCTCAGGATATGTGAACCTTCCAATCCCCGCTTCATAGCGATGTAAGTTATTGCAAAGTTCCTTTAGAACGTTTAAGCAGAATCACTACGACTTACCGTATGAACAAGTTTACGTCATTTAAAAATCACATGCACGCAATCAGCAAAGCGCTGCATCGCGGAATGTGCTTCTAGATGTTACTCGTTGTATTATTGATAGAATATGTCATACCGCAATATTGAATGTTTACCTTGATCTACATTCCCTGCATATTTATCATTCTGATGTGCATTTTTCGAGATATCGATGCAGAAATATTTACTGCTACGATACTGTTATGTTTTGCCGCTCATAAGTCGATCGTGCACAACGGACAGCGCAACATTGTACGTTACACATGGCTTCTTTCTCGGCTCTCTCTCTGCATGGTCGTTGACTGTGCGCTTATCAATGGAAAGCAAACGGCTTCCTTTGAGCAGCTTGTCTCCGCCGCTGGCCCCCAGGGGCTGCGGTTACGCGACCGTCTCTGCTTCCCAGAGGCCGGCTCGGGGTCAAGGTCAAAGTCTGGTGAAATGCCGCCCGAACGCCTTGGAAGCGAGGGGGGCAAACATCTCCTGCTCCCTGGCGCCGTTTGAGGGGAAAGGGGCGCTTTTGTTCACCATTACTTTAACGACCGGCACTGTCCTTTCGACTCGCTGACTGTAGTGCAAAGTCGAGTCGCAGCAATGAACGGCCTGAATGCGAAAGAGGCGAAGAGACGCAAACGCCTTTTGTCTCCCGGAACCGTTTTACGAGCAGCACCATGGGCTCGACTCGATAAGCGTGGGAGATGGCACGAATGTCTCAGGGCTACGATACTGATATAATTAGACCGTGAGAATCCCTGAAAGCGTGGGAAAAGGAGAGGGAGAGTCATGATGGGAAAGAGTGCCAAACGCCTGTCTAAACTGTAAAGACACTGCTGTCGAGATTAGGGAGAGCCCAGTAGGGAGTGGCTTAATCTGAGGGTAAACAGATTGGATAAGAGAATGTTGAAGGCGGACCACCAGTGGCCACCTCCCCTTTTCTTTGTTTACCACAAGGTACTAAGGACTGGACGGAATTCATTTCCCTTCAGTCTAGGCTGTAATCACTTAACTGATCGGTCAGTAAGACTCCGTAGGATGCAACTTTTGTCTGGGCCGTAACCACTCGGTAGTCGCACAGTGAGACTCGGTTTGTCGTATCTTGTAACAGTGTTCTAGGCTCTAACTTAAGAAAAGTTAAGTAGAAGAGTAAGGCGCTGTTGATGTCTATGTCATCATCAGTGTGCTTCGGCAAGCTGTACATATGGCTGTAAATATTTCGCTGCAATATACTTCAAGTTTTTATTACCTCCAACCTGCCTCCTGCTTCATCGAAGTCGATCATTTCCTTGACGGGACTTCAATCCACATCAAGAAGAAAACGAACAGAGAAAAACATAACTGATACCAACGAGATGGCTGCGGCAAATCTATATTCGCCGCATCCTTCAGATTGAAGAATGTTTTGAGATTTGGGTAGTTAGTAATTATCTTCACCCAATACGGTGGTCTCGCGTTGACGGTGCTCCAATGCTGACCCGAACGTCGAGAGATTGAATCCCTGCTGCATTTCGATGGAGGCGAAATACAAGAAGCTCGCGTACTTAACTTTAGTTGCACATTACAGAACACCGTATGGTAAAAATTTCCGGAGCCTTCCACTACGGCGTCCCTCGTAATCATATCGTTGTTTTGGGACGTAAAACACCAAGCATTATTATTGTTACTAAAACTTCATCTGCAACAATCAGCGCAGGGGCGGAAGACAGATAAAGAAGGGAACAGCGCTTGATTTTATTCCATTCATTGTCTGATGTCCGCTCCTGCGTTGTTTGTTGACCTTAACGCTACTCACAATGTTAGATAAGAATGAGTGACCGTCGGGCCGCAAGCTGCGGTTGGAATGGCAAGCATGCGAGGATGATCGGTCATGAATAGTAGTATTTGTCTGCCGTTGGGTTTGGGCCTGCTCAATGTTGGCGTTTACGTGGTGTGTCACAAAAGAACGGCTGCAGTCGAGGTGGAGGATAGAGGACTCCGCGCATGCGTCTTCCTCCTACCTCGACGTCAGGAAAGAGAACGCGTGTGTCCTCATAAAGAACCCTAAAGAATAACGCACTTCTACGTGCATGGATAATCGCTTACGTGGCCTACCTGCTAGATATTGTATTATCATAGTTTCGGTGATTCCCCATAGCAAGAAATATAATGTCAAAGGACATCGATTCTGGTCTTGCTATTGTGTGTGTGTGTGCGTGCGTGCGTAAAGCCATGTTTGCTTATTTAGTAAGCTATGTATTGTTCACGGAAACCATGACTGTTCATTCAAAACATGCTTTTGCCTCTGCGCAGTTGCTAAGTAACAATGTGCTCGCCATAAGCAGGGGAGTTTATAGCCGGTCAGACTATCCGCGATGTGTGTGGTCTCGCCTGAAGTCCTCGTCTTCAGTCAAATACAACCACAATTTAACATATTTGGACACCGATGTAAAGGTGAGTACCCTTAGGATATGCAGTGCAATTGCACCTTCTGAATGCCGTTGGCCTTGGTAGGGGAATAAATTCCGATTGCCAGGCAGCCCTCTATCATGAACACGCATAAGATCTCTCCTTGCATTTGTTTGTTTTGAAACATGCCAAAACATTTGAAACCATTGACATTTCAATAGGAAACTTGAAACCGTCCAGGAACGCCTACGTTGTGAGTGCCTGCGTCTGAATGTTCCCTTCGTGCCGCTCATAAGGCACAGCACTTGGGGGTTTGAGGAAAATATGACCTGGTTCAGGTGTGACAAACGCGCATGCAACTACGACGAATTCGGCACAGCTAATCCCTACAAACGGCGATACCCAAATATTCGGTCATGAATGAAGAGCTGGTCGCATCATGAGGCCGAACTTCCATCGATGAGCAAACTAATCTTCCATGTGCTGCTGCACGGAACATTAACTTTGCTCCCTGCGCTCCTGTATCTTACGCCTGACATGGGACATGGTATATACGTATATATATATATATATATCTATATATATATATATATATATATATATATATATATATACAGGTTGTCCCACATAACTTGAGCCAAGACTTTGAAAATGAAAGGCACTTCAGAGGCAAATTGAACCAAACGTATACTACTCGCACTAGCCTATAGATACTCAGGCTATTTTGTATTTTCCCCGAAATTAATTAGTTAATTATTTTTATTTACCTAACTTTTTTAAATTATTGGCTGAAAACCCAAAATATGAACACTGAGTTGTAGAGCACTTTTAGAAACCACGGACTGAATTGCTTCCTGTACGATACGACTCGCGGGGTTATTTTTTCCGCGTTGTAAAGAAAGCCCGCGAAATTTGAACAGAGGCCACGTGGCGGGCCGCCAGCGCACTGCTAAAGTGCTGCTCTCAAGCGTGCAACCGGTGAACGAGGTCGCCCGCGGCTGCCACGGGGAAGCGACAGGGTGCCTTGAAGGTGGCCGATGTTTGGGCGTCCGTCTTTCGTTGAATGACGGTGCAAATGCGCGCTGCTGGCCGAGCGGTGCCGAGATAAGCGTCCGAGACGGATAAATAAAACAAGAAAATAGCTTTATTGTCTGTTTTGAACTTGAGATGCGCAAAAGAAGGCGACGAGGTGAAGCTAGTCACGGGTGGCATTGGTAGGCGAACGGCATGAGGAGACGTTTTTTTTTGTTTTCGGTGATCGGTGCTCGTAAAATTAAGCCGCCATTACAGAACATGTTCAAAGAGGTCGCCATCTGCTGCAATACAACTCTGGCATCTCTTTATCAGATTTTTCGTGACGTTCTTGACCATGGTTTCGGGAATGGAGTTGCAAACTTGTCTTATTTTTTTCTTTTAGATTACCTGATGTTGTGGTTGGTGCCTGGTATACCTGACTCTTGACGTACCCCCAAAGAAAAAAAATCAAGGGGGTTTAAATCTGGAGACCTTGCTGGGCAAGCCATGGGCCCGTGCCGCCCTATCCACTGCTGCGGGAAGACTTTATCCAGCCAATTGCACACTTTGCTGCTTCCGTGCGCAGGAGCTCCATCATGCTGATACCAGTTATCTTTAATCCTAGCCAGTGGAACTTCGCACAGATAATTTTCAAGTGGTCCATCCAAGATATCCTTGACATATCGTTCGCCTGTAAGTGTGCTGTCGAAGAAGACAGGTCCGATTATAGTACCACCGTAAATACCACACCACACATTGAATGACCACTGATATTGGTGACGCGCCTGCCAAACCCAGTTAGGGTTCTGGTCACTCCAATAGTGAGCGTTGTGGAGGCTCACTTGAGCATTGCGCGAGAAGTTAGCTACGTCGGTCCAAAGTACCTTGTTCACGAAGCCTGGGTCTTTTTCGGTCTTGATTAGGATCCAGTTTGCAAAGTCTGTGCGATTCTGGAAGTCGCGAGGCTCCAATGCTTGGTGCAGCTGAACGTGGTAGGGATGAAGTTGTCTCTTCTTTAGTATTCTCCACACCGAAGATTTCGAGACACCAGCTTCAGCACCCACACTACGGACACTTGCCTGGGGGTCTGCAGAAAACTTGGACAGGATATTCCTCTCCACCTCGTCGCCAAAAACTGAAGATTTGTGCCGTTTTGTGGTAAATGCCCCAGTCTCTTTCAGCGTTTCATAAGTACGCACAATGGTCATTGAGCTCGGCCGCGTACCTGGATGCCAGCGTTGAAACAGCTTGACTGCCTGCCTTCTGTTTCCGCGTGATTCACCTAGGGCCAGAACCATATCCGCTCGTTGCTCATTCGAGTACGGCATGTCAGCTGGTTTGTCACAAACGACAAACGAACGCGTCAAGAAAGCACGCGCGCGGCCACTTTCAAACTGCTGCGCGACCTGCATGGCCCCAGCCGCTCACCCAAGAAGCGCGAACGACGAAAAAAACAAGTATTAAGAGACGCCGGCGCGCCGACGCTTCTCCTCGCCAACTCGAAGCCGCCGCAGAGCCGCAGACAACCAGATCAAACACCCGGTAAAGCCTGTGAGCGTTCTATGAGCTGCACGGGATTGGTCGAGGCTAGATTCAAATTCAAATTCAATATGCATTATTTAACGGTCCAAGGTGTGAGAATCGCCTGTAAAAGCCATAGAACGGTCACGTGATAGCCACCTCCTCTCCCATGACGCCGAGCGAGTAGAACCGGGGAGAGAAATCTCGTTGCAGAAATTAGGCGCCTTTTTCCTCTTCAAACCACTACCACCACCACCAAATCTCGAATTGCAGCAGCCGTCGAGGCATTTCATCGATCTGTCGCCTTTCGCCCTATCTACATGAATCAGAATCAAACTGCTGTTTCTTTTCCTCGCAGTCGTGACCGCTTTATCACCGCGGCAGCGCTCGGCCAGCAGCGTGCATTTGCACCGTCATTCAACGAAAGACGGACGCCCAAACATCGGCCAGTGTCAAAGCACCCCGTTGCTTCCACGTGGCAGGCGCGGGCGACCTCGTTCACCGGTTGCACGTTTGCACTATAGCAGTGCGCTCGCGGTCCGTCACGTGGCCTCTTTCCAAATTTCGCGGGCTTTCTTTACAACGTGGAAAAAATAACACCGCGAGTCGTATCGTACAGGAAACAATTCAGTCAGTGGTTTCTCAAAGTGCTCTACAGCTCAGTGTTCATATTTTTCGGTTTTCAGCCAATAATAAAAAGTTAGGTAACAAAAATAATTAACTAATTAGTTTAGGCGAAAATAAAAAATAGCCTGAGTATCTATAGGCTAGTGCGAGGTAGTATGCGTTTCGTTCAATTTGCCTCTGAAGTGCCTTTCATTTTCAGTCTTGGCTCAAGTTATA
>NC_051182.1:82565836-82641681 GCF_013339695.2 Rhipicephalus sanguineus | reverse complement strand
CTTGCACCCCCTCCGGACGCCCATGCTGGCGCCCAACCGCCGCTGCGGCAACGTCCATATCGCGTATCTCCCACAGAACGCCGCGTAATCAACGAGCAAGTCGACGACATGCCTCGACGCAATGTTATTCGACCATCTAACAGCCCTGGCGTCTCCTGTTCTTGTTGCGAAAAAGGACGGTTCTGTGCGGTTCTGTGTGGATACTGACGACTCAACAAGATCACTCGTAAGGACGTGTATCCACTACCGCGAATAGACGACGCGATTGACAGCTACAAGAGCAGAATGCTTTTCATCTATCGATTTGCGCTCAGGTTACTGGCAGGTACCTATGGCTGATGACGCGACCGAAGACCGCCTTGTCACGCCCGACGGCTTGTACGAATTCAACGTCATGCCGTTTGGGCTGGTGTAATGCGCCCGCCACCTTCGAGCGCATGAGGATACTATTCTGCGCAACCTGAAATGGCACACGTGCTTGTGCTATCTCGACGACGTCGTCGTTTTCACTCCAGACTTCTCCACGCATCTTCAACGCCTCCGGCATGTGTTGACGCGTTTGAGCAACGCTGGTCTGCAGCTGAATCTAAAGAAGTGCCGATTTGCAGCACGGCAGCTGACAATACTCGGGTACGTCGTGTCCAAGGACGGAATTCTCCCCGATCCAGCCAAGCTTCGGGCCGTGACCGAGTTTCCGAGCTTACGGCCGTCAAAGAACTGCGCAGTTTCGTAGGATCTTTTCCTACACTCTAATCTAGTTCCAGATAAGTTCCAGCTGGTAAGCGGAACGTTTTTGCAAAAAAGTTCGCTACGTAGGCGCAGCTAGTGCTCCAGATAAAGCTCAGCTATGCGGAACAGTGTTCGGTTGCTTGGGCCTACACGCTCCAGCGTCCATACTCAACAGCGACAGTCAAGACGGGGCCGACTCTCAGCGCGAGTTGCTTCTCTTCGAAAAGAGCCGAAGAGGGTGACCCACTAGGAGGTGTTCGAGAGGACGACCAATTACTAAGTTCGATCGCTTCGCTACAATACCCGGGTACGAAAAGGGAGCCGCCTGGCGACCTAGCAAATTGTCATGAGGGGGTCGTGGGAGGGCTTCAGGCGCTCCACGTTGACAATGTCGCGCCCTCGACGGCGCATGTCCGAAGATGGTTCTATGGGTTCGATCAGGTATTGACCGGGGATGTGCGTTCGACGATACGGTAGGGCCTTCGTATTTCGGCAGTAGTTTTGAGAAGAGAGGCCGGTTGCAGTGTTAGGGACCGAGAGCCATACGAGCGCTCCGGGGAGGAACGTGGACTCAGAAGTGGTGGTGCCACGCGAAGGCTCTCTGCCGCTCTTGCTCGTGCGTTGTAAAAGCCTTTGCAAGCTCGCGACACTCTTCAGCAAGCTGGCTGTGTCAGAAATAGGCGCACAATCAGATGGATCCGGCTTGTAGGGAAGGATTGTGTCGATTGTGTGCGACGGGTGCCTGCCATACAATAAAAAAAAGGGTGAGAAACCAGTAGTGCTCCGAGGGGCGGTATTGTAGGCGTACGTAACGAAGGGCAGAATGGCATCCCAATTTGTGTGGTCGGCGGCGACGTACATCGAGAGCATGTCGCCGAGCGTGCGGTTAAAGCGTTCGGTGAGGCCATTCGTCTGCGGATGGTAAGCAGTAGTTTTGCGTGAACAACACGTTGCACTTTTGAGAATGGCTTCGACGACTTCCGACAAGAAGACACGGCCTCGATCACTGAGCAGCTCCTGGGGTGGACCGTGACGCAGCATGAATCGGTGGAGCAGGAAGGAGGCCACATCGCGCCTGTAGCCGCAGGGAGGGCGGCAGTTTCAGCGTATCGCGTGAGGTAGTCTACAGCGACGATGGCCCAGCGGTTACCAGCGGACGTCAGAGGAAGTGGCCGTACAAATCGATGCCAACGCGCCCAAACGGCCGGTCAGGGCAAGGTAGAGGTTGCAGACCTGCCGGCGACAGGGGCGTTGAAGTTTTGCGGCGCTGACAATCGATGCAGGAGCGAACAAACTTCTGCACGTAGCGGTACATTCCTCGCCAAAAGTACCGTTGGCGAATGCGGTGGTAGGTTTTCGATACCCCAGAGTGTGCACACTGCGGATCAGAGTGGAACGACTCGCTGTGAGAACGCAGATGTGGGGTATTACTAGTAGCCACTGGCGGCCGTCAGCGTAATGCGTCGGTGGAGGAGGTCGTCGCGAACGGCGAAATGGTGGGCTTGACGACGCAATGCGCGAGAGGATGGGTGGCGATGGGTCGGTCAGCAATCTATCAGTGAGGCAATCCATGATCCTTGCGCTGTTCGGTAGCGATGGTGTGAACGTCGATTGAAGATACAGCTATGTGAGACACTGAGCTGTGGGCATTGTCGTCAGGCAAGGGAGAGCGGGACAGGGCGTCGGCGTCAGCATGCTGGCGTCCGTTGCGGTACAGCACACGGATGTCGTAGTCTTGCAGGCGAAGTGCCCACCGGGCGAGACGGCCTGAGGGATCCTTCAAGGACGACAACCGCATAGTGCATGATGGCGGTGACGACATCAAATGGGCGACCATACTGCCACGCACTTCTTGTTGTTTTGATGTATTCGGGTTTGACCGGCAGGGACGGTAATCAACGCTCGACGCTGTCCGCGAAGTAGTGTTCTAGAAGCGTCGCGATTGTAGTAGATCGGTTTGTTAAGATTGCGCCCGCACGCGAATGTTCCAGTTTTTCTCTAGATAACGCCGCCACCAGCGATATTGCTGGAAAGTTCGATAGTGCCTGTATAAAAGCCGACGCGCTTGATCGCTTGTCAGTTGATCGACGGACGACGCCCTGTTCGCCGCTATCATTGTACAGCGTGCATTGCTGTAGTTGTAGTCTCATTTTCTGGCCACTCGGCCAAATAAACAGTTTCATCCTGCAAACGCGACTGCTGTCTTCGTCGACGTCACGACCAGTGACATTGGTGGAGGTGGTTCTTCCATGATCGGGACGCCCCCGCGAAGCTGACCCAGGCAAAGCCGACGAGAAGAGGACGACACAAAGAAAACCCGGATCGTCGAAAAGCCGCAGGCAGACAACCACCACGCCAGAGACGCACACCAGCAGCTACAGAGCTACGGGCTCCTTTCCGAAACACCCCAGGCCAGCCCAGGTCCCAACACCGACCGCAGCGACGATGACCACCCGTGCAGCCTGCGCCGATACTTCTCCGGCAGCCCAAGGAGCCGCCAACTTCCGCGGGTCGTCATTCGAAGACCCGGAAACCTGGCTCGAGACCTTCGAAAGGGTCTCAGCGTTCAACAACTGGGACTCCGAGGACACGCTGCGCCACGTCTACTTTTTCTGGAAGATGCAGCAAGGACCTGGTTCGAGAATCGGAGTCCACTCTTCGAACCTGGGACGCCTTTCGCAGCGCTTTCTGGAGACGTTCACAAGCGTCGTCCGAAAGGAAAGGGCCGCAGCCTTGCTGGAGACACGGGTCCAACTTCCAAATGAAAGCGTGGCCATCTTTGCAGAGGAAATGACCCGGCTATTTCGCCACGCTGACCCTGCCATGCCCGAGGACAAGAAAGTCCGCTTCCTCATGCGAGGAGTAAAGGAACAGCTCTTCGCTGGACTTATGAGGCATCCGCCGATCGTCGAAGACAGAATTTGTCTCCGAAGCAACAACAATCGAGAAAACGCTGAGATGCGAAAACGGCTACAACCGCAGCCTCTCGACACAAGCTACGCCGACGTTCAAGCACTAGGATCCGCCGACCTGCGTGAGACGATTCGAGCAATCGTGCAAGAGGAGCTGCAAAAATCTCTACCTTCGTCGCAATCTCAAGTGGATTCCATCGCCGACGTCGTGCGCCAGGAGATCCAGCATTCACTCGGTGCGCCTCAGCTAGCAGAGCCGCAGCCGCAAGCTATGAGCTATGCTGCTGCAGCCGCCGTCATGCTCCTCCTCCGCGCCCACGCCAAGACGACACACCGCCGCAGTACCGTCGCCAGACGCCGCCAGCGACGCCCTACCGTCCACCTGTGCCCAGACGCCGCCACGCCACCGACGCCCTACCGCCACCTGTCGGCCAGCGCTACAACCGAGGAAGACCGATGTCTGGCGTGCCCTGACACCGCCCGCTCTGCTACCACTGCGGGGAGGCCGGCACGTACCGCCGCTGCCAGTACCGTCAGATGGGGCTACGCGGATTCCCGTCAACGCGCCGCGCCCGCAGCCAGGCGAACGGCCTCGCGACGTCGACGACTACCTCACAGGCACACAGTGGCAGAGAACGACGACCTTCCCGCTCACCGTCGCCCGGCCGCTACATGTCACCGCACCGCCGGCAGTACACTGGCCCAAACCGGGGCCGGTCGCCTAGCCCGTATCCGGAAAACTAAGGGCAGCAACCGATGGAGGTGCGGTTGCTGAACGACGAATGCTGAAGATCCTCCGCCGTCGACGACGACACGCGACGAAGTGTTCCGAGCCCCCGCCGCACGCCGAACGACGTCGACGTCCCGAAGACGAAACTTTGCGACCGGAAGCAGACCTGACGACGCAGCGCGAAGCAGCGGTGCAAACCGACGTAGCCGTGACCCGACGCCGCGACGTAACCGCAACGCAAGACGGCGGACTAGTGACCTCGACGTTCTGATCGACGGCACAATGTCACCGCTCTCGTCGATACTGGAGCCGACTATTCCGTCATCAGTGGCCGTTCGCAGCAAAGTTGAAGAAAGTTAGGACTGCTTGGGAAGGCCCCGAGATCCGTACCGCTGGAGGCATCTAATAACGCCGATTGGTGTCTGCACGGCGAGAGTCACTATCAACAACCGGACTTATCTGCGAGCTTTGTAATCCTATAAAACTGCTCCAGGGATGTTATACTTGGAATGGACTTCCTAAGTGACCACGGCGCCGTCATCGACTTAAGAACTAGTCGATAACCCTATCGTCGGAGAAAGCGACACCACCGGATACGAACCCATGTCAACATGCCCTCAACGTGCTCGAGGATCAAGTCACCATTCCTCCTAGATCCAGCATCATAATTCCCGTCGGCACCGAACGGCTGAATGCATCGAAGGTGTCATCGAAAGCGATCAGGGTTTGCTGCTACACCGTGACATTTGCGTCGCAAGAGGCATTGCTCGGCTGTTGAAGGGAAAGGAAGCGTGATGCTAACGAATTTCAGCCAGGAATACAGACACCTGAGCAGGGGCACGACGATTGCATACATCGAAGAAATCTTGGCCGTCAGCGATGCGTTTGCCCTTTTCAGATTCTGACGAAGCTACGACGACGATCCCTGAGCCACCCTTCGACGTAAACCCAAGACTTCCCGCTCGCCAACAGCAACAGCTTCGACGCCTTCTGCAGGAATACAGGGACTGTTTCTCGTCGTCGTCGCGGGTCCGACAAACGCCCCTTGCTAAGCACGCATCATAACAGAAGAAAATGCACGACCACTCCGTCAAATTCCCTACCGGATTTCTACGCGGGAACGGGAGGCCGTTAAGAAACAAGTCGATGAAATGCTACGCGACGACATCATCCAGCCGTCCAACAGCCCGTGGGTGTCTCCCGTGGTGTTACTGAAGAAGAAGGATGGGACCTACGTTTCTGCATCGATTATCGTCGCCTGAACAAATCACAAAGAAGGACGTATACCCTCTCCCTTGGATAGACGACACCCTGGATCGACTCCACAACGCAAATTACTTTTCGTCGATGGACCTCAAGACCGGCTACTGGCAAATTGAAGTCGACGAGAGAGACCGAGAAAAGACCGCCTTTATAACGCCGGACGGCCTGTTCGAGTTCAAAGTCATGCCCTTCGGTCTTTGCTCGGCACCTGCGACTTTCCAACGAGTCATGGATACTGTATTAGCTGGCTTGAAGTGGCAGACTTGCCTTGTTTACTTGGACGACGTCGTTGTGTATTCCTCGAACTTCGATGAACACCTCCAGCGACTTCAATCCGTACTTCAAGCAATCAAGAACTACGTACGAGGAGCTCTTGTTTCTGGGTCACGTGATCAGCAAGACTGGAGTGCTCCCAGATCCGCAGAAAACAGCTGCCATCGCCGCTTTCCCGCCACCCACCGACAAGAAGGCCGTGCGCCGATTTCTCGGCTTGTGCGCCTATTACAGACGCTTTGTCAAAGACTTTTCACGGATCGCCGAGCCACTAACGCAGCTCACGAAGACCGACGTCGAATTCAGGTGGCAAACAGCGCAAGCCGAAGCATTTCATGAACTGAAACGACGCCTTCAGACACCTCCGATACTTGCGCATTTCGACGAATACGCCGATACGGAGATTCACACCGATGCAAGCAGCATAGGACTCGGCGCCGTCCTTGTGCAGCGGGCGGGCGGACTGGAAAAGGAGTGCCTCGCGATCATCTGGGCTACGTCAAAGTTTCGCCCCTATCTCTACGGCAGGCCCTTCAAAGTTGTGAGCGACCATCACGCCTTGTGTGGCTAGCTAACTTGAAGGACCCTTCAGGTCGCCTCGCACGGTGGAGCCTGAGACTTCAAGAATTTGACATTACTGTCGTGTACAAGTCCGGAAGGAAACACTCCGACGCCGACTGCTTGTCTCGTGCCCCCGTCGACCCACCAACGCCCGACGACCAGGATGATGACAGCTTCTTGGGAGCCATAAGTACCGAAGACTTCGCCGAACAACAGCGAGCCGACCCTGAACTGAGGGGTCTAGTGGAATACCTGGAGGGCAGGACCATCGTTGTCCCAAAAGTATTCAGGCGAGGATGGCATCATTTTCTTTGAAAATCAACGTCCTCGTAAAGAAGAACTTCTCTCCGGCCCGAGCCAGCTACCTTATCGTTGTACCTTCGGGACTGCGACCAGAAATTTTGCATGCCCTGCACGACGACCCGACGGCTGGACACCTCGGACTTTCCCGAACGCTCGCACGAGTACACGAAAAGTACTACTGGCCGCGCCTTGCCGCCGACGTCACTCGCTACGTAAGGACGTGCCGAGACTGTCAGCGACGGAAGACACCGCCCACAAGACCAGCAGGCTTCCTTCAGCCGATCGAGCCTCCTCGGGGACCATTCCAGCAGATCGGGATGGACCTCCTGGGGCCGTTCCCAACGTCGACTTGCGGAAATAAATGGATCGTCGTGGCTACCGACTACCTCACCCGCTACGCCGAAACAAAAGCCCTGCCCAAGGCAGTGCCGCTGAGGTAGCCAAGTTCTTCGTTGAGAGCATCATCCTTCGACACGGCTCCCCAGAGGTTCTCATCACCGACAGAGGTACGGCGTTCACGGCTGACCTAACTCAGGCGATCTTGGAATACAGCCACACAAGCCATCGCCGCACCACCGCGTACCACCCACAGACCAACGGCCTCACCGAGCGTCTAAATAAGACCATCGCCGACATGCTGGCCATGTACGTCGACGTCGAACACAAGACGTGGGACGCCATCCTTCCGTACGTGACCTTCGCGTACAACACGGCCGTACAGGAAACGACGCAGATGACGCCATACAAGTTGGTCCACGGACGGAGCCCGGCAACGACGCTCGACGCCATGCTACCAAACGTGACTGACGAGGAAAACATCGACGTGACCACCTACCTACAGCGCGCCGAAGAAGCACGACAGCTCGCCCGCCTACGGATAAAAGAACCAGCAGACGACTGACAGCCGCCGCTACAACCTTCGACGACGCCACATGGAATACCGACCGGTGACCGTGTATGGGTATGGACGCCAATACGCCGACGAGGACTTAGTGAGAAGCTTCTTCGACGATACTTCGGACCGTACAGGGTACTCGACGCCTCGGCGCACTCGACTATATCCCTAGTAGCACGAATTGTTGCTGCAATGTTGTCACAATGTTGCGAATGTTGTTGAATGTTGTGCAACATTTCACAACATTGCGTCAATGTTGTCAGATGTTGCTCAACATTCAACAACGTTCAACGTTGCATTTTTTTATATTAATACAATGTTGTCAAATGTTGACAGACGTTGGCCCATATTTGACCACACGGCTGGAACATCGCCGCCGCAACTGCAAAACAAGTGTAACTGCAAAACCGGTATTACTTCCGTGGCATGAACAGTTAAATTTAAAAAATTTCTCAGCTGCTTGCCCAAAATAAAGATGCCATTGCTGCACTGCTGCCTGAAATGAAAGCGTGCGCTTACACGTGCGCAGCGCATATTCAAAATAGATTTATACGATACGTACCTCGTGTTAAATATGCACTTTCATAAATTATCCCACTGACGCGTTGATTCTGGCGCAGTGGTACCGCAGGGGCAAGCGGCATATAAAAGTGAAACCGAAACAAAAAGCGGAGCCTTTGCTTATCAGCGGCAGTCCTACGGTTAGTGACATCGTTAATGGCCGAGAACAGTTTCCCGCAGAAAGTTGTGCGCGATGTTTGAGCTCTTCGTGGCGCTCACCTGAAGATTACGAGAATACTGCGTTGGAAAGAGAATGGTAAGTCTTTTGTCGATTTATATATTATAACATCAATTATTGTCCGGTTAGTGGTTCACTCTCAGAATATTCCGTGGTTTGCTCCTTTTCCTGCCTTGGCTCTTGGGCGAAAAATGCAGCGGGTGAAGTGCGCATTGAGTGAAGTAGGCGACAGGCAAAAGCGTTGTACAATAGCTGAAGATGTTCGTCATGAGCTCGTTAGCTGTTTCGATGCAAGTGACGACTGTCGCAGCGACGATCACTCGGTGAACGAGTCAGCAGAGCGCGGGAATGAAGTTCCGTTTTCTGACCCAATTGCTCGGCGCCCGCAGTTGCACGGCGCGCTCAATTTACCGTGCGCATCAATCACAGGCGAACGTGATGTTAGTGGCTTTTATTCTTCGTCTGGCACTGAATCAGCCGCTTCCACCTTGCCTAACGCCGGACACCCTTAGTTTTGTACCTTGAATATAAAGATAAGTTTTGCCGGTACTCATGCATGGCAATGCATTCATTTTTGACCACTGAAACTGTTAACTGTGCTGTGGTGCTTTATTCAGAACCACCAATAGGAAAGAAATAAGCGTGAGTTTCAGGATGTATTATTTTATTTTTGTTTTCGTAAGGCCTTTAACACAATTGCAGGTTGAGCCAAATTGGCGTTGTAGATTTGTAGGCAAATTAGCAAGACCTAAGTGTTTCAAGTGACTTAAGTCTGTTGCTTTATTCTACCAATTTAGTTTGTGCCCTTTTCTTTTTTCTCCAGAGAGGCAGTGCCAGCCTGTATTCGACCTGCGGTTCTCTGACTGTTCATCTTGTCGCCTTGTTTGCATTACAGCACCATGTACAGTGCGCACACTACTACAAATGTGCACCAGAAAGGACTTACTGCACCAACGTGATCTCAAACCACGTTTTGTTTAAATTCTTTCAACTTTCAGTTCTCTCTATTATTTTTTGTAGAGTTAAGATAGCTTCCAAAGGGCAACTTGCACTGATGTTTGTTCGTTCCATGCAATTATAATACCTCAGTGTTGTATCAAGCGTGTCGTTACAGAATTGATGTTAAGACACTTGATGATTTATAGTTGCGGGTGCCAGTCCCACAGAACTATTGCTTTATTTCTCCTGTGCCACTTTTTGTTTGGGATATTTCAAAAGGGAAAGTTGTTCTTTGGATTATTCACACTATTTTGTAATATTACAGCATCTTGTCAAGCCTGCCTTTGCAGCTTTGTTAATTTTAAGAACACTTGATGAATGGCCACATAGTTATAAGTACCAGCCTTGCAAGGTTATTTCTTAAATTCTCATCTGTCACATTTTGTCTTTCTAGAAAACGGCAGGAAGTGGAAGATGGAAGCTGCGATGAAAAAATCCGTAAAACAGGTGGTGGATGCTCGAGCCAACGTTTCGACAAGTGGACTTGTCTTTCAAGGCTGGAACTGCCTTGAAGAAGACAAGTCCACTTGTCGAAACGTTGGCTCGAGCATCCACCACCTGTTTACGGATTTTTCATTTGTCTTTCTAGGTTGCTTTAAAAGGGGGTAAGATGCACTCACATTTTGTCATACTATTTTGTAATATTACCTTATCTAGTGAAGCGTGCCTTCACAGCTTTGTTGATATCAGAGTGATGTTGATATGGGGCCACATTGTTACGGGTGCCAGCCTTGCAAGATTATTTCTTACTTTCTCCTGCATCACATTTTGCCTTTCTCGGTTACCCCAAAAGGGGCAAGCTGCACTTATGTTTGTTCATGCATTTTGCAATATTGCAGTGTCTAGTCAAGCATGCCTTGCCTTCATAGGTCTGTTCATGATAAAAATTTGATAAGTGACCACACAGTTATCGGTACTATTCCTCCAGGATTATTTCTCACTTTCTCCTGTGTCACATTTTGTCTGTCTGGACTATCTTTAAAAGGGCAACTTGCACCTATGTTGTTCATGCCATGTTGTAGTGCTACAGTATCTAGTCAAGCCTGCCTTCACAGCTTTGTCGATGTTAAAACTAGGGGCCACATAATTATGGGTACCAGTGCTGCAGGACTGATGCTTAGTTTCTCCTGTGCCACATTTTCTTTAGGAGATTTCAAAAAGGAAAGTGCAAGTGCTCTTAGGTTTGCTCACTTTTTTTGTAATATTACAGTATCTAGTCAAGCCTGACTTTGCAGCTTTGTTAATGTTAAGAACACTTCATGAATGGCCATGCAGGTACCAGACTTCCAAGATTATTGCTCACTTATTCCGTGTCACATTTTTTCTTGTCAGAACTGCTAGAATGTCTTGAAGAGGCCAAGTTTGTTGACACTATTTGTAATGTTACTGTACGCAGTATTTTCTTTTTCTTAATATTGCTAGTTTCACTGTAAGACCAGCATTGGTGCCAATATTCTGGTTTTTTATTCTGTTTGTTTACCTTTTCAGTTGTACAATGTATCAATGTGATTTCGTTCATTGCAAGAATTTAGGGTCATTTATTCATCGACATTGGTGACCATTTTCATTGCAAATGTCGCACAGCTAGCCGCAATAGGCCCTCATCAAAGATTGTGATCAGAATTGATGAATGGAAATGTTTCTGCTGTATGGCTATTCTGGACAGGTACATTTGTTTTGAAAAATATGTAAGCATATATTTTCTTAGAAAAAAATTGTAGTGTTATTTGATTCTAGGAAATTCAACCAAGCTTATGCGTCTTTTCTCTTCTGTGGCATTACTTTGCATTACTTTTCATGTTGTTAATTCTGAGTGATGACCCATGTCTAGGAACGTCCATGCCACTAGGAAGTTCACTGTAATCGCTGCTATAGTGGATTAATTCACTGCTGCCCTTCAACTATATTGCCGACAACATACTGCAAGCACCAAGATGCATGTATTGCATAAGAAACATGGAGGAATAATTCTTCCTTTGCACAGCGATATATGTTAGGCTAATATAAAGTGTTCTGTTTACACCTTTTGGCAAATATTACTGCTATAGTAACCCATTGACTGGCAACAAGTAGATGTGCATGTAACACAGCTGTTCAATTGAGACTGGCTTCATGACCACTGATGTAAAGCGTCATTACATATCATGTAAATGCAGGGAATTTATTGTCCTCTCTGCCATTGGCGGTTGCACTCTGTCACTTGCTGTTTCTATAGGCATGACGAAATCGAGATACCTATGGTTGAGGGACGTGCATGAAAAGGGAGCCGTTAACACCACACCAGTGCCTTGAAGCGAATGTGGCCGAATGTTGGCATATGTTGCAGTTACACAAAAGTTGCCCAAATGTTGCAGTAACATCCAAGCAGCACGGCGAGAATGTTGCTGTATGTACCAATTACGTTACTCAAAGGTTGCCGTTATGTTGTTGAAACTTTGAAGTAGCATTGCAAGAAGTTGCATCAACGTTTCTGTATGTCGCACTTCAGTTGCACTAAGGCTGCCGAAATGTTGTGGCAGCTTTCAAGCAGCATTGCGAAAACGTTTCATCAGCATTGCTGCAAGTTGCTAAGTTACTAAAAGTTGTCTAAATGTTGTAGCAACTTTCAAGCAGCATTGCGAAAACGTTTCATCAACATTGCTACGTTGCTAAGTTACTAAAGGTTGTTTTAATGTTGTAGCACTTACAAGCAGCATTGCGAAAATGTTTCATCAACATTGCACCACGTTGCCTCAGTTACGAAAGGTTGTCTAAACGTTGCAGCAACTTTTAAGCAGCATTGCGAAAATGTTTCGTCAACGTTGTGGCAATGTTGCTTTGAATGTTGCGCGAATGCTACCAAAAGCGGACATTAGCCACGTTGTGGCAATGTTGGAAGGCAACATTGCAGCAACGTTGTGGCAACAATGCGTGCTACTAGGGAGGTTGCCCCTGACGGCATTACGAACTCTCAGCGGCGCCGTGCGCGACCTGAAGTCGTCCATGTCGTGCGCCTTAAGCCGTTTTTTGCGAGTTAGCGAGCCTGGGGACTCTATTTTTTCCTTCGTTATTGTAATTTATTTGTGTATGCACTTGTTTTGTTTTTTTTTCTCTTCTATGTTCTTTCATAAGCATCGGGACGATGCCTTTTCAGAGGGGGCAATGCCACGCCCACTTGTCTTGTTTTGATGTATTCGGGTTTGACCGGCAGGGACGGTAATCAACGCTCGACGCTGTCCGCGAAGTAGTGTTCTAGAAGCGTCGCGATTGTAGTAGATCGGTTTGTTAAGATTGCGCCCCGCACGCGAATGTTCCAGTTTTGTCTAGAGATAACGCCGCCACCAGCGATATTGCTGGAAAGTTTGATAGTGCCTGTATAAAAGCCGACGCGCTTGATCGCTTGTCAGTTGATCGACGGACGACGCCCTGTTCGCCGCTATCATTGTACAGCGTGCATTGCTGTAGTTGTAGTTCTCATTTTCTGGCCACAAGTTCGGCCAAATAAACAGTTTCATCCTGCAAACGCCGACTGCTGTCTTCGTCGACGTCACGACCACGTGACAATACAAATAAGGTCGGAACTTCGCAAGGGCCCAAATGATTGCCAGGCATTCTTTCTCCGTAACGGTATAGTTGGTCTCAGCTTTAGTAAGCGTACGACTTGCATATGCCACGACGTATTCCGGGAACCCAGGTTTGCGCTGCGCAAGGACAGCGCCGAGGCCAACACCGCTGGCGTCCGTGTGTACTTCTGTAGGGGCCGTAGGGTCGTAGTGGCGTAGTATCGGAGGAGACGTCAACAAACTACGGAGCTTTGCGAAAGCGTCATCGCACTCTGACGAGCACGAATTGAGGGGCCCGTTGCTGCCAAGGAGCTTCGTCAGCGGCGATATAATAGTCCGCGAAGTTGCGGATGAAGCGCCGAAAGTAGGAGCATAGTCCTACGAAACTGCGCAGTTCTTTGACGGACGTAGGTTTGGGGAACTCTGACACGGCCCGAAGCTTGGCTGGATCGGGGAGAATTCCGTCCTTGGACACGACGTAGCCCAGTATTGTCAGCTGCCGTGCTGCAAATCGGCACTTCTTTAGATTCAGTTGTAGCCCGGCGTCGCTCAAATGCGTCAACACATCCCGTAGGCGTTGAAGATGCGTGGAGAAGTCCGGGGCGAAAACTACCACGTCGTCGAGGTAACACAGGCACGTGTGCCATTTCAAGTTGCGCAGAACGGTATCCGTCATGCGCTCAAAGGTCGCGGGCGCATTACACAGCCCAAACGGCATGACGTTGAATTTGTACAAGCCATCCGGCGTGACAAAGGCCGTCCTTCGGTCGAGCGTCATCAGCCATGGGGAACTTGCCAGTACCCGAGCGCAAATCAAGCGATGAAAAGAATTCTGCTCCTTGCAGGCGGTCAATGGCGTCGTGTATTCGAGGTAGGGGATAAACGTCCTTACGGGTGATCTTATTTAGTCGTCGGTAGTCCACACAGAACCGCACAGAGCCGTCCTTCTTCGCAACAAGAACGACAGGAGACGCCCACGGATGAGGGTCGAATAACGTCGCGGCGAAGCATGTCGTCGACTTGCTCGTTAATTGCACGGCGCTCTGCTGGAGATACGCGATATGGACGTTGCCGCAGTGGTGGTTGAGCGCCAGTATCGATGCAATGGGTACAGCAGACGTGCGGCCGAGAGGAGTTTTGCGCGACAATCGAACGATGAACGAAATTCTTCCAACAGGCATAGAAGCTGGGAACGCTCGACCGCCGTAAGGTTGTCAGCAATCGAGGAACGAAATAACATCAGCGGATGACGAATCAGATGTGAAAACAGCGCTGAGCGTACGGGAGCTGGCGCTGTGCGTGTCACCCGGTGCGTCCATAAGTTGTGGTCTTCGAGGGGTTCCGCTCTGCCGAGACATTTCCCCTCGCACCAACGTAACCATGAACGGGGATGGGTTGGTCACAAAAATATCCGTGTCGCCCTGAGTGATTTCCACGGTCGCAAATGGAACCAGCAAGCCTTTCCTAGTGAAAACGCGGTCACATGGAGGAAAGAGTGCAACGGCGTCGCAGAGACCGGTGCAATATACTGACACAGCCCGTTGACGAATTCGCAGGAACTGTGATGTCGTCTTTGACGAATACCTTGGTCGCAGCCGATGAACTGTCTGCCAGCGTCAAATGTGAGAATGGTGAGAGCTCTAATTAAGAAGTTGAAATACCTCCAGCCACAAATTCTTGGAGGAAACCAAGCCGGTCTCGAAACGTCGGGTTTCCTCCAAGAATTTGTGGCTGGAGGTATTTCAACTCCTTAATTCTTCCACCCAGCCAGACAGACTTCTGTCGAAATGTTTACATTTAAGAGCTCTAATTCGGCTGGTGCGCAATGAATGACGGCGTCGTGGCGGGCGACGGCGTCGTGGCGGGCGAGAAAATCCCATCCCAGGATGACGTCGTGAGAGCATGAAGAAATTATGATGAATTCGACGGCGTACAGAGCGTCCTGAATGATGACATGGGCTGTGCATACCGCCGTCGGGTGAATACTTTGGGTGCTGGCTGTACGGAGGGAGAGCCCGGAAAGCGGCGTCGTCACTTTTCGTAGCAGGCGGCTTAGTTTAGCATCCATAACAGATACGGCGGCTCCCTATCGATAAGGGCAGATGCGCGAACACCGTCCACAAACACGTCTATCACGTTCGATGGGCTTCGCTGAGGGCTTTCGCACTTCGAAGCATCGCAGCCTTGCCTCGTGGACTGCGACGACTAGTTTTCCTGGTCGCGTGGGGACCGAACGTGGCCGCATCGGTGACAGCGAGCGGCGTCGTGGTGACGGTGAACGGCGGGTAGATGCAGCTGGGCGAGACGGCGGCGACGGAGCGTAGGTGGGTCGTAATACGGCCGGTTCGACTGGATGGTGGCAGGCGACACGTCTCTAGGCGGACTGCACGCGATTGCAAATAGCGCGCCACGGGGCCGGCGTAACCGCATGCGAAAGCATATGGGGCGGTTGTCAGGTGTGGCCATCGGTTCGCTGGGGCAGGGCCCGCCATGGTGCAGGACGGGATTGACGGGGCGGTAACTGATATGACTGCATGGTGGGCTGCAGTCGTGGCCTCTGCATGACGTCGGCGTAGGTTGCTGGCACGCCCGCTTCGAAGGACTGAGGTCGAGCGGCGGCTTCAACATGACTGCGAGGGACAGCCGTAGGGATTACTGGGGGCTTTCTTACGACAATTTGGACGTACCTCAGTGGTGCAAGAGCCGGATGGTGCTAGTGGTACTCGGGCATGACCTCCACGATTTGCTGCTCAATTTCTCGACGGAGGGGAGGCAGAAGTGGGGTCGACGCCTGTTGAACGTACTGAGGGTGAGCAAAGTCCAGCAGAGTGATCTGGCCCGCGCTTTCCACGCGCACGAATGACTTCGCCTCTGCGAGCTACGCGGTGTGGTCGGATATCGTCGACAAGCCAGCGAGCTCGGCGTCGCGTGATGGAGGGCGACGGGTCATCGAGCGCTGCTGGCGCAGCTCCTCGTAGCTTTGGCAGAGCGTTATGACCTCTGCCACTGGGCTGGGGTTTTTGGCGACCAGCATGGTGAAGGCATCGTCGTCGATGCCCTTCACAATGTGCTTGATCTTGTCACATTTGGACATGGTGGCGGCGGCTTTCTTACATAACTCGAGGACGTCTTCGATGTAGCTGGTGTATGATTCACCAATTTGCTGAGCTCGTTCACGTAAGCGCTGTTTGGCCTCCAGCTTACGAACGGCAGGGCGGCCAGACACGTTGACAATGGCGGTCTTGAAGTCGGACCACGTCGTAAAATATGATGCGTGGTTGTTGTATCACAGGCCTTCCACACCCGCGACGTAGAAAACCAAGTTCGTCAATTTTCCTGCCTCGTCCCATTTATTAGGGAGACTCACGCGCTCGTAAATCGCGAGCCAGACCTCCATGTCGGTGCCATCTGCGCCAGTGGAGGGGTGTCGCGGATACGAGGGACACCGGGACATGGGGTTTGTGCAAGCGGCGGCGTCTGTTGGGCGCCGTCTGGAGGCATGGTATATGGCAGGATACGGGACCTAAGCGCCAAGGGCATCGAATGAGGACCGAAGTTGGGACGCCACAGTACTCTCCACCAATTTGTTACGGCGTTTATTGAACGGCCCTCAGCGGCAACACGCCATGGCGACAGTCCAGGCAGAAGCACGGACTCAGCGCGAGCGGCGTTCTTTCAGAAAAAAAACAACGAGGACGACCCACTAGAAGGCGCTCGAGAGCGCAACCCATTACTTAGTTTCCTTGCTACAGTTGCCTTGGGGGACACGCTTAAAGGCTGAGTAATCGACTGACTAGGTCGTGCCTCCCTGGCAGCAAAGCAGAAGACACACACCAACAAGCAATATTAGCACAGAATTGAATGGTACATGTTTTTCTACGTGCTTTCCAAGATAAGACAGAATTATGAGTATAATGCACGAAAAATATAAACACAGCTGTCGTTGGAGTGGTGGCAATGCAATAATACGTAAATATACTCATTTCAGGCGAAAACAAGTAATAAAAAAACTTCTCCACTCTATTGCAAGTAAACTGCACAACATAAACACACCACTCATGGAATGGTGGAATACTAAGAATGAGTGCTCAAAAAACGAGTAATACAAAAAAGTCACAGTTTCGCCGCAACTTCGAAGCAATGAATGCGATAGGAATAAATTGGAATGTAGCGCGAAGAACGGAAAGCAGCTCGAAATTGCCAGCGCGTCGCTTGAGCCCAAAGGTCGCATGAAAAGAACGCACACAGGACGAGCGCGAACTATCATGCGTCACAGCTCGGCACTTGAAGCGTACTGCTCAAACATAAAGCAGGACGCACGAAACGAACGAACAGATACACACAGGACGAGCGCGAACTGTCACAGTTGTTGCTTATTTCTGTTCAAACAGCGCGCTCCTTTCGCAAACGCGGTCGCTGCAGCGAGCGAAGTGACTTCATCGCGGAAATCGCGGGGGAAAGCACAGGACATACAACCCTCCGCTCCACCCCCGGGGCGATCCCTTCTTTTCTCAAGATAAGCGCACGAAGGCGACCACACCCTGCAGGGCGAAGAGCAACTGCGTTCGGTGGAGCGGGGTAACGATCTTTAAAGCGCGCCACGCGCGCACATAGCGCCTTCTATGTGGTGACTAAGAAAGCATGCTGAAGTAAATGGTGTATATAAATAGCTCGCCCTTAGCAGGCTGAAAGCCGGTATTCTGCGTGGTGGCCTAACCGTGTGACGCCGCGCTCGATTCCGCGCGTCGGAAAGTATATATATATATATATATATATATATATATATATATATATTGTAATGACGAAGAACGACAACGGAGCTCTGGCGCGAGAGCATGATGCGCGAAGAAGAGAAGAACGAGGAGAGAATAAGAACAGCCGGCCCACGAACGGGCGTTGTCTCTTGTTTCTCTGTTTCTTCTTCACAATGGCGCAGCCTACGACGCGAATCGAACCTTGGAGATGAAGCCACCTGCCCTCGAGGGTCGTCGGCAGCACGGGCCGCTCCATCCAAGGAACGCCGTCCACGATTCCTCGATCATGGACTCCACGACTCGACCTCTGCTGCCGCTACGCATCGAATCATCCGCGGACGGCGTCCATGCCTCTGCGGTGTTTCCAGCGTACGACCTGCCAGGAACCGTGCTACCACCATCGTCTGTGAATCCGCATGGGCTCCTGTCGTCTGGGAACGTCGCATACGCTTCCCGTGACATGCACCCCGTGCCCAAGACTGTGCCAACGCGGGAGCATCCAAGGGACGCCGTTCAGGCTTCTTTGGACGTGGAAGTTGCCGTCGGGCGTATTGCTACCGCCGCATACTCCGCGGACGTGAGTCCTCGCACTTTCTGCGCCTCATCCCACAGCGCCGCGGAGCTGTTCTGTGCCATCGCACACCTCCGCGACGAGATTAACGGCTGGATAGCGCGGTGCTCCGAGATGTGTCCGGCGGCTATACCTTCATTGTGCACAATGGATGCTCTTTTAGCTCAAGCTGCCTCACAAGACCAGGAAAAGACCTCACCTGAGAGCCGCAGAAAGCTCCTGAATACCCTCACGGAGCTCTCATATCAACTAGGCTGCTTGGCGTCGTCATGCTCCGGAGTTTCGGCTGCCGTATCACCATCACCGGCTGCCTGCGAACTACCGGAGTTCCGCGGCTTCCAGGACGACGCCGACCATTGGGTGGCCACCGCCAACGCTCTTGGAGCTCGCCAAGCGTGGACGGACCAACGGAAATGGTGCGTGGCCATTGACCGCCTTCGGCATACTGCCGCGGCGTGGCATAGATTCGAGGGCGTGCGGCAGCAGTCCTGGGCGGAGTGGAGCTTCAAGCTCATTGCTGCTTTTGGCCGGACACCCTCCAACTTCTATGCGACCACCGAGGCCAATCTGACCGTTACCGAGGATGGAGCTCAGGAGGGGTTCCACCTCGGGGCAGCAGCTCGGGCGTTCAACAACCTGCCCTCCGGCGGACATAGAGCTCGCGAGGCGCAGCGCCCCCCTGATACAGCTGTACCCGTAGCTGCTCCACGGACAGCTTTACGGAGTGCCCTGCGGCAGTCATCCACACTAGCCGCAAGGTGTCCTCCTCCCCACAGATGTCAGACTCCGCGTCGATACCTGCCCCAGAACGACCCTTGACACAGACCAAGACCGTCTCCGAGCCACAGAAGCCGGCGAGCCGGCCTCCAAGTTGGCCAGTGCTAGAGTGCCTGGAGGCGTCGGCCTACTGTGTGACGACTTCACCTCCCTGGCTACAAGCGGGAGACGATGCACCAGCCACCACTCCCGGTTTGGCCAACAGCCAGGAGTCACATAATCCCCGGACGTCGCCGCAGTCATTTGCCGAGTGGGATGACTCTCGCCAATTGCCAAGTGCCGTCTCTATAAAAGAACCTGAAATGCCTGTGCCCATGCCGCCTGGGGACGATGTAATCGAGAACCTACCGGTGCAACCCATGTTTGCACCTGATTACAAAGGGTTTGACCAGGATGGCTTGACCGCACGTCGCACATTGTCAAGAACCACCAGCTCGTTCGCCAGTACGACATCAGCGATACCGCAAGAGCACGAGTTGCCTCACAAGCCAGTACGTGAGCTCTGCTCTGCGATGTCACAGATGTGTAGTGGAATACCCCGTCGCCCCTTCACGCACAGCGAACGGCGTAGACGTCCCCGCTCAGTGTGGACTGTCGTGGCACTGCAGCCCAGACTCGCTGCCATGTCTTCCCAACTGCGACGGGATAGACATGATCTGCAACAGATGCGACAACGCCGCATCAGCCAGTACCACATGCATTCACAGCGTGGAAGAGACCTGCAACGACCACCGCGGTATGGCCAGTGTCGTCCACCAGAATGTTTAACAGCTCAGCAGGACAAATCACGGCGTATACAACACCGACCACCGCGACACAGTCAATGCCGCCCGCCTGAACTACGTTTGGCACCTCATGAAACCAAGGCACTGCGTGGCCGAGATCGGCCACCTCGATGCAGCCAGTGCCGCCCACCAGAGACACTGTCGGCAGCTGCAGCCGCTCGCAGTCGTGGCCGAGTGTAATGACGAAGAACGACAACGGAGCTCTGGCGCGAGAGCATGATGCGCGAAGAAGAGAAGAACGAGGAGAGAATAAGAACAGCCGGCCCACGAACGGGCGTTGTCTCTTGTTTCTCTGTTTCTTCTTCACAATATATATATATATATATATATATATATATATATATATATATATATATATATATATATATATATATATATATACACCGTGCATGACGGCGGCGGCGGCAAAAATCAGCTGAGACTGTCCATATAATTGCTATCGCAATAAAAGAAACGACATGACTAGGGCACGCTTATGCCCTGCAGGTGAAACCAGTAAAAGGTTCATTAAACGAAATTGTAACAGAAAGAGGTCTTATATCTACTGACTCTTATCTATAATAAACAATACTGTAATAAACAATCACAATGCATGATGAACAAGGTGTAGAAAATACAAGGCATCTATGATTTCAAGATTTTAAACATTAAGAAAATCATCGCTTTCTTCAGTTAGTTATCTCGCTATTTTTCAAATTGAACTAGATGATGTCCAAACCTGCATTAAATCAAGGATGGTTGGGTGTTGACTTATGAAGTCTGGTATCCGCGAAGTTAATCGTTGGTCTCCGTAGTTCATGCGTGACCTAGGTTTGTGTGTTAAGCGCCTGCGTAGTTCGTACGGTCTGTCTTTCACATAATATGTATCAAAGAATAGATATGTATTTATCCCATATTGACGAAGTATCTCTAAACATAGGTTGTGTCTGTATAAATGTTGGACAGGCAATTATTTGTAGCTTCCGAAATATGGTCGAGTACTTTCGTAGAGCGGAGTGTGAGAAATTGCACGTATTCCACGCTTTTGTAGCACCAGAAGAGAATTAAGGTTTCTGCCAGTCGTTGTTAGCCACACCAAAGAATAGTATGTTAGACGTGAGTGCACTAGAGCATAGTAAATTTGTAGCTTGATATCTGTTGGAACGTAGTACTGTAGTCTATTTAAAATGCCGATGCTTCTGCAGAGATCTTTATCGTGTCAGTGTGAGGGGTCCGCGAAAGTTGCTCTTGGAATAGAACTCCTAGAAATTTTATTGTTGTTGTTCTCTGAATCTCGCTGCCCTGGAAGTGAATTGGTGTGTATGGAATGTAAGTTACTCCTTTAGGTTTGAAGAATATGTACTTTGTTTTAGCGATGTTCAGTTGAAGTTTGTTTACGTATAACCATACGTTTAGCTCGTTCATCCATACGTTATCACGAACTTCATTATCACGAACCGATGCAGCATCAAAGATTCGCTCGCTCGCACATGATCTAACGCATTTAATGTGGAATACGTCCGGTTTTCTGCATACCCACCTTCACCGTCTGGATCCGTCACTTCAACTTCAAATTCCGTCCGGGCTATCCCAATCTGAAACAACAGTCCTCTGCCGCCTGTGGCTTGGAGTGTCTTTCACGAACAGCTTTGCTTACCGAATCAGAATGGCAGACAGTGCTGCATGTGCTCACAGTTGCAGCGACGAAACCATTGCGCACGTTCTGTGTCATTGTCCTCACTACAGCTCCCAAAGACAACAGCTCTCAGCAACGCTAGTACGCTTCGATGACCAGTCGCTTTTTGAACAATCAATTTTGGAGTCCCGGAACGTTCTAGCTTCCAACCAGAAAGCGACGAAGGCGCTGCTGTAGTTTCTCTGCTCAACCGACCTCGCTAAACGACTATGATGCTCCCGTGCTTGAGTGTGTGTGCGTTTTTTACTCTTTTTTTCTTCCATACATTTCTATCCCCCCTTACCCCTTCCCCAGTGCAGGGTAGCAAACCGAAAAACTTCTGGTTAACCTCCCTGCCTGTCACTTAACATTTTCTCTCTCTCTCTTCATTCATACGTTGGCTTCATTATACAGTTAAGAATATGTTTCTGTCATCGGCATACGATACTATTTTTTATGTCCCTCAATACATACAATACCATTAATGAACAGCAGGAATAGGGCAGGTCCAAGGATGAAACCCTGAGGGACAACATACTTAATGAGTTCAACTTGAGAGTGTGTATTGTTTAGATCTCCATATTGCTTTCTGGATGACAGGTAACATTGCGTTAATTTTAATGTTGTACCCGGGATACCGTAGTGCGGAAGTTTGCGTAAAAGCAGATCGTGTTGTATGCTGTCAAAGGCCTTCCTGAAATCCATAAATATTCCTAGTGTATAGATCTTGTTTTCAATGTTCTCTAGAATGTATTCTTTGATATTGAGTAGAGCATATTCAGTACATTCATTTTTACAGAATCAATACTGCTCTTTTGCGATTATATTGTTTGCTGTTAGAAAACCTGTAATCCGTTTATTTATAATGCGTTCGGCCATTTTCGCGAATATAGGGAATACAGATATCGGTCTGTAATTGTTTACTTCATCAAACGAACCCCCTTTATGGATTTCAGTAACTTTAGCAAGTTTCATTTGGTCGGGATAAACACCTGATGATAACGTCAAATTATAAATGTGCGTAAGTGGAGTAGCGATAATGTGACTTATAGCCTTTAACGGTGTAGGCATAACGTCATGAGGGCCACAAGCACATTGATCCTTTAATAAGGAGATTAATTTTTCCAACTGGTGTTGTTCAGTAGGAAACAGGAAAACACTGGATGGATAATCTGAGGCTATATAGCTCTCGCAGTACTTTTCCGTTTTGTTCGCTGTAAGCTCACCAACTGTAAGAAAATACTTCTTAAAAGTGTCAGCAATTACTGATTTACTCATACCCGGTTTTTATACTTGATTCCTCTCGATACCCCCTTTTTGTTGATCAGCTCATTTATTGTGTCCAACACGAGGCGTGCATCTCCTGGATGAGCAGTAAATTTACTAATATAGTATTATGTCTCAGCTATCTTTAAATCTTTGTTAAGAGTATTGCGAAATTTTTCATAATTACGTAGATCGTTTGCATCTCTGGAGGATAAGAACGTTTGAAAACGGTTGGTAATTTATTTATGTTGTATAGTTCCACTGCCACCCGAGGCTTCCGGATTTTTTTTGTCGTTTTTGCGGCGCTTAAGAGGGAAGCACTTCTGATATATAGAGGTCAAGTATTCCAAAAACGTTGTATGACTTATTCGGATCAGTTTCTTCGCTATTCGGGCTCCAGTCAACTCTAGTGATAAGGTCCTTGAGAAGTTCTATATTATGGTCGGAGTAGCTCCCAAGGAGTGCTTCATCTCTACTTTGGACCACACGATTGCCTCCCAGGCAGCACACAACGTCGGGCCGATATTGGTTTTACGGCGGCTGTGCGCGGCCCCACCTCGGGCCAGCATTGCCAGCCTGGCGCCGATATCGACGGAGCCGTTGACTTTTGCCGGCAAAAATTGGGCCGATTTTGCCGCCTTTCAGCCGATGTTGGTCTTTCACCGGCAAACATGGGCCGAGTTTGCCGGCGTTTGCCTGTTCTTCCCGCCGATATTCGGCTTAGCCGCTGGGACTTTCAATCACCGGGGAGGGCAACATTGGGCCGCTGTTAGCCGCCGTTTTTGGCCGCACTTTCGCGCCGACAATCTGGTCCGAGCCGAGCTAGGTTTTCACCGGCAACATGGGCCGAGCAATGCCGTCATTCGCCGTGCTTCAGCTGACATCGGCCGGAGCCGATGGCTAATCGACCGATGTTGGAACTTTCTTTTTTCTCCCCGTCAGACAGTTTATACATGCGCCCTGTTGAGAACGTCCTTCCTAGCGTCGGGGGCGGGCGCTCCAAAAGTCCTCAGTCACCGACAGAGGTACGGCTTTTACGGCAGAGCTAACGCAAACCATCTTGAAATAGAGCCACACAAGTCACCGACGGACATCACCCGCAGGCGAATGGCCTCACCGAGCGGCTAAATGAAACCCTCGCCGACATGCTGGCAATGTACTGTACTTCGAACACACGACATGGACGCCATAATATCTTCCGCACATAACCTGAAGTTAACACGGCAGTGTAAGAAACGGCGCACATATGACGCCGTTCAAACTAGTTCACGGAAGCCCCTCAAAGACGCTGGACGCCGTGTTGCCGGCCGTCAGTGACGAGAATAAACTCGACGTTGCAAGCGCTCTACCTTTAGCCCGCCGAAGAAGCCCGGCAGCTCGCCCGCCTAGGATACAATCGTAATGCATAGAGCATTAGGCGCTTGAATATTTGTAGCTTAAGCTGTAGAATACCGCTACATGGATTGCTGTACTAGCACAAATAACAAAGTTCAAATATTGTACCGTGCTAATCTAAGTACAAGCCACAAAGTATGGCTGTTTCTTGCGCGAGGAAATAACGAGGGAAGGGGTCCAGGGGGAGCGCCTTCCCTCGTTATTTCTCGCGCAAGAAACAGCCATACTTTGTGGCTTGTACTTAGACATGACCGACTAGCCCAGCACCGTGTACTTATTTACCGTGCTAATTGCCGCACGTACGACTCGGGGCGCGAAGTATCGCCGACTGAATAGCTTGCATTCTCTTATAGTTTCTGCTATGACAATGACTAACAACTATCACTAGCACAGTCACTTTTCTACCAAAAAAAGGTGGTCTTTAGAAGAATAACTGACTGAAATTAGATGGCCACTTCGTTGACCAGTTGTTCAACGCTATCAAAAATGTTGAAACGTTATGACACATACCATTAACTTCATGGGCCAAATTCGAAGTACTTCTGTTTCGTAAATGTTTTTTCCACTGGTCGGCCGACTTCACTAATGGATCCAGCATCGAATTCACCCAAACATTCCCGCACGAATGCTTTTAGCGGAAGAAGTTTTAGGTGAATACTAATTCTGTGCATAAATTGAGCCTGTCATCATATTTATAGCGCTATATCCTTTCAGCCGCTGAATGTGTGGGCCAGCGCTCATATACTACACGGACAGCTTCCGATCTCTGTGTTTACACATATTTACTCACGCGCGTGTTTGGGTGAAGCGTAACAAGCGCATTTGCTTCAGTGATGTCACATAATTTTGCTTTATGAAAATAGTAAAAGCTCAGCAAGGCGTGTTGCTGAGCTAGTTGGTTCATTACTTGAGAAAAATAGGTATGGTGAAAAAAAGACCGGGCGAAGTGAAGACACGTTTTGTCGTTTGAATGTTTACAAATCAACTAGCCCGCTGACCATCTTTAACGAACTGACAAACACGTGTTTGCCATGTGTTTGTCAGTTCGCATTTGCACTTCGTTGCCGTCCATTTTGTGACATACATATCTTTTTCAAGTAAAAATCTCGCTCAACGATTGCTTCCCACGTGCTTTCAGAAACAGTCGCATAAAATTATTATTATGGCACGTGAAATACGATGAAAAATGCGGCTCCAACGTGGTGTACGCAAAGTTTTCATGTAGCGACATGTGGCAACAAGTGATGCATTGAAAATTCGACGAACGCCTTTCTCAAACGGCATGCCCATAGACATGCTGGGGGGATCGCACACCATTGTGGTAGGCTGAGCCGTGCTTTCAAGAAGGGAGAATTCACATTTTTTTTCGTCTTCTTCAACCTCTACCCCCCTCCCCTCCCTCCCTTCCTCTCGTTCAGCGTCATTGTCGCGAAACTCGCTTGACCAGGCAGGGTAGGGTAGCCGTCCAGACGGAGGGACAATCGTAGCTGCGGGAGCAGGTTTTTTTCACTCCGACCAGCAGAATTCTTCAAGAAGTGCGGTGTGTGGACATGTGTGGTGGAAAGTCAAAATCGTGCACGAGACGGATACACGGCAGGATTCCGGCATTGTTTTCGGCAGAGATCACCGCAGCGAGAAACCAGTGGCCCCCTGCTTCCATGTTGCACTCGCTCACCTCATATAAGGCCGCGTGTTCACTGCTGTTACGTGTCATCAGATTTTTGTTCTCTTCTTATCGCGTATTCTCTATTGACCATCGTGTTTTGTGTATTCTGATATGGTGCGCTTGCATTTTTTATTCGCTCGTGTTTTTAGCGATCCAACGGGCACACGTGAGTGGTTTTATGCACGATTCTTTCTGTTACAATCTTACCTTTAGATCGGGAATGCGTGCGTGTCTATCTTGTTTAGATGTAGAGTTCATAGGATCTTGTGGCGCCGCTCGCAATGTTTTTCGCGTCGCGTGCAGCAGTTTATCCATCTTTTTGGCCCTTAGGTTATCACTGAAAAAATTGCAATTTCTACTTAAAGGATAGCGCTAATTTAATTGCCAGTCATGTGTTGCGAATGCCTACCGTTCCTTGGTGAACTTAATAAACGTGGGGGGTGGGGGGGTGATCCTCTGGTCGTAATTAGCTCACGCGTATACACAATCTTCTAGTCTAGTTGCCACTCTTAATCTCGCTTTTTCGGCAAGCCGCCTAACATTATCTTTCTTTTCTTCAGGGTCCGTCTTTAATCCTACTTTAATGCTGCCTTCGTTACATCTCCAGAATTTTTTTCGTGATTCGGCACCGTCGTTACTGAAAAGCGCGATATCGTCCGCAAAACGCAAGTAGCTAAGATATTCTTCGTTAATCCTTATTCCTATTTTTGCCCGTTCTAGTTCTTTCAATATTTATAGTGAATGTGTCGCGCATAACGTTGAAGAGATTGTAACTCTTCGCATAGGCGTGCGCACAGTGGGTCAGGGAGGCGGCCGGCCCCCGTAGTCACCTAAGAGGTGGGCGCAAGGTCTGCCAAACACATTGACTTAATAGAGAGAGAGGGGGGGGGCGCCGCGACGAACTCCCACTCCCCCCCCCCCCCCCCTCTGAAGGGGAACACTGCTCACGCCTATGATTTTGCGCCTGACCCCATTCTCGATTAGGGTTGTCCAGCTTTTTTTTAGGAATACGGTGGCTGTGGGGTTGTTTTAGATGTTGGCTACGGTATCTATAGATGTTTAGATATTCCTTTATGGCATAATTATTCCGGAACTGCTGGTGTGTGTTCATATCTGTGAATAAATGTGTGTTTATCACCTTGCAAATGTGTTGCTCCTTAATTTCTCAGGCGCATGCGTAGTTGGTGCAGCAGGCCTTTCATTAATTTAGTTGTGTTAGAGACAATATTGACTTTCGTTCTCGGCCATGCACGGTTCGACAGAATTGTGGGTCTTAATCGCACACTAAGACATCAGTGGAGCAGTCGTTCTAATTAGGAAGCATTTTTTCGAATATGGCACCAATGGCAGTCATGAATGTCGTTGGGCCGCGAATAGTCTATTTTAGCGCTGCTGACTTACAGTACAGTAACCACAGTAATACAGAACTGCAGTGGTCGGCGCGCAGCCATTTTACTTTATAACACATGTATGAGCAAGCCTGATCAGATTACTACCGCCGGTGTCTCCATATAAACTAGCTACGTGCCGACCACGACGATACAGTAACTACCGTACTTAACGCACGGTAAGCCACCACTGCTAAACATAATAACGGGTGTAAACGGTCACGCCGGCGGCTACCCGACGTCGGCGGGGCCGACACCGCGCCAGCATCGGCTAGCATACATAGGCCCAATGAGGGCTTGCCATCATCGGCTGAATAACGGCAGGCCCGTCTCGGACCGACGCTGGCTAGCCCACGTCGGCCCGAAGCCGGCAAGCCGCATCGGCCCAAAGGCGGCTAGCCGACGTCGGGCCGATGCGGGTGAAAGTAGCGCGAGCGTGATTTGCCGACGTGGGGCCAATATTGCTGCCGTCATTTGCCGACGTTGGGCCGAGATCGGTCCAATGGTGGCGTGCTGCCTGGGCTGGTAAGAAGCAGTATATTGGAACATTATCGCTAATGTCAGCGTAATTGTGCCTCCTTTAACATCAACAGGATCGAAGCTTGTGATGCATAGGTCTAACGTTTTTCCAGATGTAGTGGTTATTCTGGTTGGTGTGTTAATTACAGTCATACAGCCATATGGTTCCTTTTTTTTATTTAGGCGTAAAAGGAAGGGGTTATCTAATGACACATTGATGTTGGAATCTTCCACTAAAACAGTTTGCAAGCGAGAATCTAAACATCTTTCCAGTAGTTAATCTGTGAAATTCAAAAAGCTATCTGTTGAATCAGAAGGAGGGCGATAAATAACAGAAAATAACATATCAGAACACTCAATCATTATATAACATAGCTATCATCTACGATCGTAAACTCAGGCATCATTCTGTATGGCAGGTTTGTATGGACATATCGACAGACACCGCCACCACGCTTTCCCATTCGACATGCCGAAATGCACTCAAAGCCATCAATCATAATCAGTCATCATCTGACGAGAACCAGGTATCAGTAAAGCAAATTATATCAAACGGATAATTTATTTCAGATAATAACATGCTTCTTTCGTCAAAATTGTTTGTTAAGCTTCTAGCATTTAAGTGAAAAAAGAGAGAGTCTAGAGCCGTATCTAAAAGTTGGAATATGGCGTAGGAATTCGGATGTGGAGCAGGATATCTTAGCACGGGGTCACTAGTGAGTACGTGCATAATACCACCGTTCTTCATGATAAACGTGAGATGTCCTCGGTTCCTCGAATGACCCGTGCTCTATCACCATTTGCTCGCCTCACCAGCATCTTTCAATTGGCATGCGATACAAACGCAAAACCCGACTTCATCGCGCATTCCTTGGTCATAGCGAGCGATTCGTGCGCCTGTCGAGTCATGTTCTCACATATGTATGCGCTACTGCTTTCACTTTTGAGCAGACGCCACTTTGAGGGCAACTTGTCTCTCATTCCCTGATTCATGAAGCAACAATTATACCGTGAGTTTTCCTGGTTTTGCGGATAGCCGATGTATGGTTTCGATCTCATTTTAGGATAGAGGTGGAGGTGACATTTGTTTCGCAATTTCATTCAATTTTGCCATGAGATCCTCATTTTCAGTTTCCTGGATGCCATGAATATCTAGATTCAAACGTCGTCTACGGTACTCTAGATTGTCCAGGTCCTGCGCCATCACAGCTAGATCTTTATCAACCTTGCTTTGCTCTAGCTTATCGACTATTTTCGTCAATCTTTGTTAGCTGATTCGTGGGCGTGCAAACGTTCACTGAATTCATCAAAATTTGTTTGACAGATGTTGCACAGCTGTTTGCAAAGCTTTAAGCTTGCAAGGTAGGGCGACTGCGTCGATTTGGAGTTCTAATGAGTGGACTTGCTGGGCTGCAATGCTCTCAGTTGACAGCCCGTCCGTATCGGCCCCTGATTTTTGGCCACCGGTCTTGCACTTATAGCACTTTCACGTTTTTCTCCCTCTTTTTATACGCACCTTCCGAAAGGCCTGAGCATGCACCTAGGTGAAACGCGAATTATCATTCCGAAGAAACCGATAGCGGGCGTCCATCTTCTGGTTCAAGACGGCAGGAACAACAACGCAGCTGTGACATATCGCTGCAGTTCCACACTAGAAGAACGCACCAACGCCCGGCAGCAGTGTCAATGTGTTCCATTTTCTGGGCATAATTTGCATCACAAAGCGTTCGAAGGCTAGTTCACGCATTGTGCCAATGTTTGTTTACTGGCCGTCATAATAACGTAGGTGTATGGCTTAGCGGAACAGAGATTAATCCACCATATACCTTATTTACCACGCAGGTGAAAAGTCCAATGCTGTAAGCAAGCTTCCCAGCACTCCCAAAGGTGATTCCACGTTTCTCTGACATTCCATACAAATACAACGCTCCTTGAAGGTAGCAGTAAAATAATTTATTTAAAATTTCATTTTGAATACTGCTTAGTAGTGTCGAATATGGGAGCAGCCGATAACGCATCACATAAGACCCATATACCTCTGTAAAAATATCTTGATATCATGATAGACACCAGTAGGCAGTCTATTCTACGTGCAGCTGTTAAACGCGAATAAAGTATCTGTAAACACGTACAGTTCTGGACATAAACATTATTATGTGCTGACTTCGTGAGCGTAGATTGACAAGGGTTCATCACCTTGGAACTATAGTTCTACGCTGTGTCTGTGCACGAAGAGAAGTCCTCTAGGACAGCGATTTGTATGGTTTAAGCCTTCGAGGTGAGAAAGCTCATGATATGGCAAGAAAAGCTACAAAAGAGAAGTCCAGTTTATTGTTCTGGAACATCCAACGCAGAGTATTGCTCCCAATGCAGCCACATATTTCATTTTGCCGAGAAAAGCACTAAACTTGGGACACATCAAGTAATTGACTAAATGTTTACCGTGCTAAGAGTTCCCATTGTGTAGGAGGCACAGAAAGTGGATAATGAAGGTAACGAAGCTCGTATATGCTCCTTCGAAGGCAGACTTAAGGATAGATGCCAAGGGGCTATAGTGAATATACTTAGTAGTTATGAAATAACCACTTACAATTTATATGTTTTTGTCAGATGAATTATACATAACATGAAAATAATCTTGAGGGATTTAATACTCATTCGCGAAGGTATTACAGCAAGCCGAAGAGTTCTAATATGAGCCTTTAGAAAATAGAAAAAAGTGACAAAAACCAGCAGGACTATGTGGAATGTACTTGTGGACGGTGCAGGACGAACGGTGCCGGCTATTCGTCTGTATACAGTCTGTAAAAATGATTCAACGCTGAAGCACTTAAACAAGGTGCGTCGTAGGACGAGGCAGCTGGAAGCCTGCGTAAAAAGTTTTAAAAAGTGGATGCTGTCTTATATTATAATGATATTACCGTGAAAACGATCAGCTGTATTCTTAGATAACTGATAAAGATCAAATAGGCGCTCGTGTCTGCTAGTCACAAGGGTTGCCATTTATTATAAACACAATCGTGCATGCTAGTAGTGTGGTTCGATAGTTGTTAGGATTGAGGGAGTGTCTGTCAGAGATACATCTCTGTTTCTTACTGATAATGAGATAAAGTATTCAGAGCTAGTGGGCGGTATTGATAATAAGAAATTGGGTCATGCGTTACAGTCATGCGCATGTAAAACATGGCTGCTGTGTGCTTTATATTTGCGTTGAAATGTAGGTTTTCTCAGGTAAAAGATTGAACTGGGTCATTTCACTTCTTCGTTTGGTCATTCGTGTTTTCGTTGGGTAACAAAATTCAAGATTTATGGATAGCTCGGCAGCTTTGCATTAGTTATTTACGGCAATGATAAATGTATTCCTCATTAGAGCGTAGTGATTAGATAAATTGCACATCTCCTGAGCAAAGATAAGAAATGTCAATAACACTAACAGTAGAAAACAGCGCTAAAGACGGGGCGAAGAAAGGACACAAACTACTTTTCTTCGTCCCGTCTTTTAGCGCTGTTTTCTACTGTTAATCATGCACCAACCAGCACAAGTGCGTACCCTACTACTGTAAATAATATATTTTTTTATTCACACACACTAGAAATACCAGTCATGGAAGTAGTCGGAAATGATATATTCTATGTATATGGTTAAGTATCATTCACAGAAGTCATAAACAGAAAGAAATGGCTGGCGATTGATATGCTTAGTCCTCTTACAAGAAATAAGAGGCTGGAGAACCTATCCCCACACAAGCCGATATAAAGATCGTGTGTGTAGTGAATAAATAGTCGGGTTACAAAGGAATAAACTGCATCAAACATTTTCTTCTGCTTCTCTACACATTCCTTTCCCAAGCAGCTTTGACCGAAAGCGAGTGGTCATTTTATCGCGTCCGCCTGCCACTATGAATGAACGGAAAATGCGTTTTCTTATGATGATTTTTGCTATTTTCATGCCTGAGCTTTTCAACGATGCGTTAAGCTATATTCTCTGTTTACGTGAAGATGACCCCCACCAATGTGCAAAAGAGCTCTGTTGAAACGAGTATTCACACAAAGTTCTGCCTTAATACTTCTTTTCAGGAAATCGTGCTTGTTTAATGTGGCGAAAGCCAAAGCCGCAAGAAGAACTTAGACTTCAGTGCAGAGACGCCTTCAAAAAGCACTGTCACAAATACGGAAAGTATCAGTTTGTATTCACAAAAGACGCTGTCGTAAGAAGAATCTTGGCCCGCAGCCAATGATCTGAACTAATAAACCATGTGTACCTGCAACTGTCACGTGTATTATTATAAACAAGCAGGGCGACTGCCCTGATAGGGTGATAAGGGTAGTAATTCTGACTGATCGGTTCAGCGTAAATTGGCTTCTAGCATAGCCTAGAAACGGAGGAACACAAAACGTTGAAGTAACAAACGGACACAAGCGCTTCTGTGCGTTTGTTACTCCATCTTTTGTGCTCGCCTGTTTATGCGCTATCCTTCAGTGTAGTCGCGTGGTTTGGTGGTAGCAAATGTGGAAGCGAAGTGGCTCGTCTCAGCTTTTTATGGGTGCGTCTATAAGTATCAAATACCTCGCTAGCGGCAAGCACAGTCGTCGAAGGTCTGCTTCATGGCCCGACCACTCCTGTACACGCATCATCGAATATTCCAACCTTATCGCTTGAGTTAATTTATTTCTCGATTGGGCACGGTTATTCACTTTCACTTCAATTCTTTAAGCACCCATCTAGGGGGTATGACATAAGGGGTGGGATACAAAGAATACTTAAACGCGAACATTGTTACGAGGCACATAGGGAAGTAATTGCTTGTATGAACGCAGAGGAGCTGCAAGTAGACGCAATCCCGTGTGCATGCTCGTTCTTATTTTGGCCACGAGTTCATTTTCCTCTTCATGAATTACCAACTCGCCCAACAGTCTGTTCCTCTAGGCCAGGGGTTGACAACCTATGGCCCGCAGTGCATTATTATGCGGCCCCCGACACGACGTAGAAAAAAAACATGGTTGATCCCTCCAATACAGCAATCAGTATAACACGAAAGTAAACGTGCCTTTACAGAAGTAGTTGAATGTGTACAGTGAATTGATATAGGAAAGCTTGCACACTCTATATTGGTGTTTAGCAGCTATAGCACCGTTTAACATGGATGGACGCACGTTGTTGCTTGGTGGCACATGTCTATCCCGATGACTAACATCCATAATCAATGATTGCACAAACGTTTGTGGTAGCTGCAATAGTTCATGGTGAGAGTGTAACCAGAGAAAACGGTTTGACAGCCAGAAGAGTGTCGATGACTGGACGCAGCACTTGGGCATACGGCATTCCGCCGCATGTTAAAGAGTTATTGAACACCACGGTGGGACTAGAGGGAAACGAAACGCGCGTGGTGTCTGCCCTCTAGCCCGGCCGCGATTTTTTTCGGGGCGAGCGTATACGGGGAACGCGGTGTTACAGCCACGCGACGGCGGTGCGTGTCGCAGAGCTACTTTAATATGAATGGACGCTATGAGCGAGGTCGGAACTTGGGCGGAAGTCGCCACCTTGTGGTGTGTTAAGGCGTTGACAAAATTGCAGTTCTATTGGAAACGCGCCGAATGGGACACACGCGTAGCAAAGACGGGTTGCAGGACCTAATAGTGCATTAATTCACTTTACCGTTACCAGGCGGTGGCACCACCCCGCCGACCAAGAGCGCTGCGAGAGGAAAGTTTGGGATATAAAAAGCGCGTTTGTAAAGTCTCCAGAGAGTGTGACCGTGGCGCTGTGGATAGCGTGCCCGGCATCTGTTGTCGTCGACCGAGAGGTAGTTGGTTCGACTCCCGTTGATCGAACTTCTTTTTTTCTTTGCCATCTGATAGCGTGCATTTTTCGACGTCATTCCCGTAACGGAAGTACGTCACTGAAATCTTGGTGGACCCCGGCAAAAACAATTTCGTGTTAAAAAGTTCCATCAATGACTTCTCGGTTTGCGACCTAAGATGCCGGGCATACAATCCACTGCGCCGCCGTCACATACACCGGAGGCTTTAGAAACGCGCCTTTTATATCACACTTTCTTCTCACAATGCTTTTGGTCGGCGGGGTGGTGTCAGGATAATTAGGTGGGCTAGTTCGTATCGCACTATGCTTACGCACACGTTTGTGCGGGCTCGGACGTAAAGGCCCAGCCCGCACTGTGAGAGCAAAGAAAATTCTTCGTTCTGCGTCGTTTATTTGTGCTCAAGAGTTATACACCATAATGGGGTGGTGTCGCCGTCTGGCGGCGGTAAAGTGAAGTATTGCATCATGACCATGACCTTCGTGAATAGCTCCTTCAACGCGTCTTTGCTATGCATCCGTTCCGTTCGGCGTGTTTCCAATAGCAGAATGGCAATTTCGGCAATGCCTTAACACACTGCGAAGTGGCAGCCTTAGCCCCAGAGTCGGTCCCGCGCATAGCATCTATCCATATTAAAAATCGCTCTGCAACGTGCGCCTGCCTCTGTAACACCACGTTCCCCGCTTACGCTCTCCTCGAAAAAAACCGCGGCCGGGCTCTCTAGTGCGGGCGTGGTGTTCTCTCTGCGTTTCTCTCTAGTCCGGGCGTGGAGTTCTGTTTAATCGCTAACATGCCGCGACGCTGTTTTGGCGCGACAGTAGACGCTCTTTTCGCTGTCACACCGCTTTCTCTTATTACGTTCTCACCGTTAACTACTAACGTTACAACAAAGGTTCGTCTAATTGTTCATCATGGACGTTAGTCGTCGGGATAGAGATGTGCCACCAAGCGCCAACTTGGGCGCATACACGTTAAACGGGGCTATGCGGCCAAACACTAATACACATTGAGCAAGCTCTGTTTCATCGATGTACAGTAAACATTCGACTACTTCTGTAAGGGCACGCTGATCTTTCGTGTTTTAAAATAGCAAGGACCCATGCTCATCCTGTCTGCATATAATATGCGGTATACATTTTTTTATGCGCTGTGCCTTTCAATGACGAACTTGCTCAAATAAGGTTCGAGCCACAACCTGTTTCGTGTAGTTTAACATAAATAATTCTATATTATTCTGGGAGGACGCTGCAGAAAATATGCACAGTAACCATTCATGAGGAATTTGAATCAAATAGGTGTAACCGGCGGGCGTGTCTAAGTCCTATTAAGCGCTTTATGAGCTCAATAGGTCGAACACTGCCAACATAGAGCCACTTTGCTTTACAGCAACATAATAATGTCGTGTTCTCCGCAATAGACAGAAACCTTCCACGTATACAAAAGGATGGCTTTGCAAATTGCAGATCTACGTGGAACTGAATAATGTCACATAACTAGAACGCTCTTATCCAATACGTTTTTTTTTCGTTCTACTACGTCCACCTAGCACTAAAGGTTTCGCTATACTTCGAATGCTAGAAGTAAACATTCGACATACATTTCTATAGAACATATATCTTAGGAAGTTTAACTTGAAAATCTGGGCGACTTGGTGCTTGATTGCATAAGCGTGCGCAGGGTTCTCCTTCAGGGGGGCGAAGGTTCGTCGCAGCGCCCCCTCCCTATTATGTCAATGTATGCGGCTGCCTTTGCGCCCCTCTTCTCGCCCCCCCTAGAATGTATATGGCTGACTTTGCGCCCCCCCCCTTCTCGCCCCCTTGCCCCCCCCCTGCGCACGCCTATGCTTGATTGCACAAGAAAATAATTTTCAGCGCAGAAAAAAACGAATGGTAAAAGAAAGACAACACAAGCAAGCGACAGAGCCCTTGCCTCTGCTGACTAAATTTGCCTGTTCGTTTTTTTATTTCTCCCTGTGAATTGTCTCCTTAAAAATTGTGCCTTTGTATGTCTGCTTGTAATATAATAATTTGTTGGGGTTTAATGTCTAAAAACCACCATATGATTGTGAGATACACCGTAGGGGAGGGCTCCGGAAATTTCGACCAGCTAGGTTTCTTTAAGGTGCACCTGAATCTAAGTACACGGGCCTCTAGCATTTTCGCTTCCATCCAAAGTGCGGTTGCCACGACCAAGTATCACTTTGTTGTAGTTAATTGATGCACGCTTGGGCTTTTATGTATTGTGTATGCGGTGCATTCCCCCTTCAGCGATGTCACCAGAGAGCTGTTGGCTTACAGCGCCATAAGCATTTATTATCGTGAAAATACTGTGCAGAGCGTGTAACGTACAAATAAGTGCATTTATTACTCTGTTTTACGCATTCGCGAAAAATGTGCACCTGCAAAACAAGGATGAACGGAACGCTTCATTTCAAATAACTTCCTGGCTCGAGCGAGATTCCATGTTCAACGATTTATCATGCTGTAGAAACTGGAGTCGGACACAAAACTTCAAACACCTCGCTTCACAAGACGCACGGATTGAGGTATGCGTGTCTTGATATTTAGAAATTTATATTGTAAACAATGGCCACACGACATAGGCTGTAAAATGTAACACAGATTCTTGACTTAAACGTGTCCAAGTCATGATATCATTATAACGCACATCATTGTAAATGACTGACGATTCATTCTGGCAATATAGAGTTATTTACGCTCCAAAATATGAGCACATGCGTGTTCTTGGATGCCCCTTCCATCGAAATGTGGCTGGCGTGGCTGGTAGTCGAATGTTGCGCTCTAAATTTAGCAGCGCACCACCGCACTTGCTAGAAGCCATGGTTGCCTCGACTGTTTCAAGTGGAATACTAGCTGTACATTTTACATTAAACAAAGGTAAAAACTAGGATTAAGAATGACGTCAACGAGAAATTACGAACAGTACTAAGTAACACTATCAGGTTAAAGTGCACAAATATACCCAATAAACTCTGCGGGAGGACGACCGCCACCGTAGCTTAATTGGGTAGCCGTCACCAAGCAATGGTCACAACAACTCCTTCTTCTATTTTCTATTTCAATAAAAAAAGAAAGGTTGAGCATGGTACTCGTTATTCGAAAGTTGTAGGTTCGTTCCCTGCCGGCGGCGAGGAGTCTGTGCATACTAATAAATGTGTTCACATTTCTATCACACTTGCTACAACTAACATCCCTTAGAGTTTCCTTGGCTTGATTATATTTTTAGCTGTCATAAACGTTGTGTCTGACAAAGAAAAAAACGAGCCTTTACATTCCCCTTATTTCGTGAAATTAGAATGAGTAATATACATGTGCAGTTGTTATCCATAAATAAACGTGCGCTGATCCGCATCAGCCAAATTGCATCAGCGCTCGTGTCGTCGGTTCCTTATTCTTCTGTGTCCGTGTGTGTGCGCTGTGTTAAGTTGCAAATTGTGTCTCGGTTTCAATGCAGGCTACTGCAGTCTACAACAGGTGTTTTATTTATCCATCTTGGGCAGTAAAGTTATAGGGTCACAGTCTCATTCCTAATTTCTCCTCAAATGACGTCACAGCCTTTGTTTACTAGGCGATATTCCTGAACAGAGGTCATCTATGCGATTGTGTTAACACATTTACTGAGGGTATTCGAGAGCAGCTTGGTTATACTGAACACGGAACACATACACTCAATGCTTTTTGCAGAGAAGACATATCACGCATTCGGCTATGGCGCACCGCACTTGTGCAGCGCTATAACTTCGCGAACAATGGGTTCTTGCGAATAAAAAGTAGGAATGCTTTAGGCGGACAAAGATATCTGCGAGGTATATGTTCTAGTTTTTCCAGGGAGGCTTCAGCGCACGAGTCCAAGGCACGTTGCCAGTAGTTAGCCAAGGACTACTGCAACAGCGGGCGTTGTTCAATACAGCAGGATCACTCAGTGCTTTCGGAAGCGACAGAGGTGAGATCCCTGCGCTTACCCGCTATACTTCGGGATACTTTTTTCTGTGGAAAACAGAAATCATATTGGCTACTGCTGGTAAAATGCTTTCGACAGGTTGTTCTTCCGCTTACGTTCCATCCGGAGTAACGTGAAATATAATATTGCGGGCAATAAAAAAGCGAAAGGTGCATTGCCCGATATTACCTTGGACAGATCTTGTGTATAAAATATGAGCCGCAAAGGCTTAAGAACATAATTACATACCTAAACACAGTGCATAAAAGACTTTCAATAAGCAGGTGTGTTGACCTGGTTCATAAATTACTCCCGCAGTCGCACTGCATTACTGCTACGTGCTAGCGCTTGTCGTGTAAAAAGGGCGATATTATTATGGGGCGTAGCATCTTGGGAGACATCACATAAATTTTGACCCTTGGGCCCTCATTAACCTGCAACTAGGCAAGTAAACTGGTGTTCTGGCATTCCGCCTCATAGAAATGGCGCTACCGTGGACGGAAATCGAAAACATGTCCCAGAGCTTCGCAGCTGAACACCGTTGTACATAGGCACGCGCACGAGGGGGGGGGGAGGTGATGCCCCCCTCCCATAATTATCTGAAGGGGTGCGCCAGTGCTGCCCCATTCCTTTCGTCATTCGGACCTCTCACACCATTTTTGTCGATGCGCAGGGTTATGGCTAAGCATGCTTTTTGACACTAATAGCGCCCGAAGAACCTTCATATATTCAATTCGAAGAATATTTTACTGTCTAATTTACGCTCAGATAGGTGGGTCATATGGCAGGTCGTTGCGAGAAGCACGCGATCACATTATTTTCATTTTAGCATCATCCATGATGGAGCATGGGGGGAGGGGGTGCGGTTAGACTTGTCCCCCCCCCCTGATGGCGAACCCTGCGCACGCCTATGCTGTTACGGCGGACTACGTGAAAGCAAGAGACATTGAATTCGAAACGTATGACGAAAATTTGTTACTTTATTTTAGCGATATAAATATCTAGATAAACATAGCGACCGGGTACGAAGAAACAAACTGAGGCCGCTTAGGAGTCCTTCGTTTCCGGTTTGGAGGCAATTTAGCTGCGCTTTTTGTGACGTATTAATTTGTCCACAGCATTTTTTTTTGCTGTGTAATACAGAGACTAAAATTTAGGCGCCTCACTTAATTCCCATCCCCTACCCGCAACAGCGGTCAAGTGGTTATTGTGCTCGACTGCTGACCAGAAGATCGCGGCATGGAATTACGGCCGCGGCGGCTGCATTTCGGTGACGGCGAAATGCTAGAGGCCCGTGTACATAGAGTCAAGGGCACGTCAAAGAAACCGATATAGTAGAAATTTCCGGAACCCTCCTCTACGGTATCTGTCAAAATCTTGTCGTGGTCTTTGGATATATAGCCCCAACAATTCTTATTATTTAAAAAGAATGTGAGAAAAAATATCATGCAAATCCACAATAACTGATAGAGTAGAAAGTCAAAATCTTTTCAACTGCAAATTAGAACTTCCGCACCATTTCCAAATTAACTTTGCAGAGAATGAAAGATTGCAGAAAAAAACCCATGAGAAAGACAATTGATTTCACATATAGAAGCGGTCAAAATAAAGCGTTTCGCAACGCAAATTTATCTCAAGGAATGACAGAACAAATTTCAAAAACGTTATGAGAAAGCTGACTAATAAAATGTGCATGTCCTGAATACGGCAACGTTGTTCGGTTAGCTTGTACGACTGCACTTTCCGAAAAGGCTGTTTCACAGGAGTGTGGTAGGTGCCAGGGTAGATGAGAGTAATAAAGTGTTATTGTAGTAGGCGTGCGCGAAGCTCAGCTTACTGTGTAGGCCCTTTCATGCGCATGATCTTGTTTCTAGGGGCAAAAGATAAGCAGAGATTTGATACACATTATTACGAAACAATTCAACGGCTCTGCCGAGGAGGTCACTTACCAGCTGCTCGCGTTCCCCTATTGAGCCTTATATACAAAAAGGCACACAGGTATGATCTTCCGAGAGACACACGGATGAACATCTTTTTTCATGTGGCATCATGAATGTTTCACACTTATGAACATTGTCGACAGCGCATTAACTATATCTTTAACGGGTCAATTACTTAGGCAGTTGTTCTTTCGCGATCTGGCGCTGAGAACAGCAGCGGTTCTGTTCAAATTATTGATATCGCGCAGTTGCAGTGCTGTTTTCATGCCTCCAGTTGGTATGGGAGGTCTTTGTGCTATTGATACCCTGTCCATGTTTTACATTAGGGCGGTCATCTGCCATTGGAGTTGAAGAATGGAAAATGCAAAATTTTGTCTTTGGCTCACGTGTCTTTTCACCCTTTTCTGCCTTGGAGAACGTGAGTTTTCGAATAATTTTTACTATACTAAGACATAAAGATAGAAACGGTTTCGAATATCAAGGAAATATATAATTTGACCATCTTGCGGTAGGTGATGCTCCAATGTTCAGTCATGAAAACGAATTCTATGACACAGGGTAAATACGCAGAAGACCACGACAGAGAAGTGGCTTGACACACGAGCACACTTCTCGTATGTGTCAGGCTTCTTCTCTGCCTTCGCCTTCTGCGCATTTACTCTCTATCATGTCACACAAACAAGCCCGGACTGCTACCCCCATGAATTGTATGAAGTCGTTGATACAGGCAATCCCTACTGTGCCCAACACGGTTAAATCGAATTATCCATCATATAAACTATTTTCAACGCTTCAATGCTCGAATTTTATTGGAAAGGAAACTTCACGGCTACATCGAACAAAAACAGCCGGAACACTTGATATATCGAACATCGGGCAGTGCGATACGCTGCAAGAAGATGGCTTACCATCACAAGTAGGTGGCTTTTTCTCACGGAAGTTTTCTTTGCCGCGTGGATTAGGGAGAGTGAGTGGCGTGATTAGGAGGGCACCGCGGAGAACAAGTAGAAAGTGTCGCTTGTCATCGCGTGCTTTCTCCCGTGATTCCTTGCAGTGGCCTTTCGCTTTTCAGCTCCCTTTGCTAAATGAATGACCGCCGTAAAGTGAGAGAACCCGACTGTTCTGCGCAAAGCTGGCAAAAATTAGCACTGCCGAACGCAGAGAAAAGGAGTCTGGCGTCAGCTACCTACAGCATCTCAAAAACCACACCGATTATGGTATTGAAAATACCATCAAGATTAGGGCCCAGGCAGACAGAGTCTTCAGGCACCCGACGAGCACGTACATTCCTGTGTTAAGATGCTGAGTTGACGTTTACATCGATAACACTGTTTTCTCGGCTAGAACCCGTGCCAGCATAACCCGAATACCCATATAGAAACCGCAAAAAAATAAGAACTATGAAAATCCCCGCATATTGCACTAAGCCGCATTCCTAGCATTGTCGTCAAGCTGTGCCACGAAGCAAACTTGCGCACCGCAATTCGCAATGAACATAGTGTAAATTCTTGGAAAGTTTTATATCGAATTGCACGCATATCCAACTAATTGCTGTTTTTTAGCCAGTTTGATAAATGCGAGTTCCAATGTATCGCCATTGGATATTTCAATGCGTAAGAAGGAAGAAAATACAAACGAGAAGATATTGGTAACTATTATGCCAAGTGAGGAAGCAATAAAGGATATGTCTTAGTGGAAGATCCAGAATGAAATCAAATCCGCATGTTCTTGTGCGCATTCTTCTAAAGGCATATGAACAGAAAGAGGACGCGGAAAATCCCTAAAGGAGAAACAGAGACCGCAACACATTATTATTATTATGTTGTGACCTAGGCATATTACAGGACATAGAAGTAATGGGCTAGATGAAACGTAATTATCATGTTAATGGGAGCAAAGATTGCTATGAACATGATAGCAATAGAAACAATTTGAACCATGCAAAATAACGTCTATCTAGATCATGGGTCTCAAACTATTGATGCAGAACTATCGATTGTACTGTCGATACTATCGATAGCTGAGTCACTATTGAACTATCGTTGGTAATGAATACTATCGATAGCGCTATCGATAGTAAATTCGATGGTACTATTGATAGTATATTACCAACAGTGCGTAGTCATTGCAAAATAAACTTGGTTCCCCGCGCGTTTTATATAATGGAGCCGAAGGAGCAGGCTGAAGGGCAAAATAGTTGACATACTTGTGTTCTTCACCACAGTGCTTTGCTAACACATACTCATAAAGACAAACTGTTCTGCTCTATCGGAAAGGAAGCCGTTACACATGGTGGAACTGCGCGGCTTCAAATTTGTATTTCATTTTATGATTTTAAAATAAAAACATATCAAGAACTAAGTTTGCTAATTTTAAGGTGTAACTGGTTGTATTTGGATATGGATATATTGATGGACATAATCCGCCGTTTTCTCTGCGGAAATAATTTGTTTATCTCGCCAACAATTGCTCATAAAATAAGCGCAGATGATAGTATGTTATTGCAAATATTTTGGCAATATGGCCGGCCAGCAACACAATGATTATTCAAACCACTATCAACAGTACTGTCACGTGGGTGGGACGGTGAAGATTGCTGCAGCAAGACTGGGAAACACGGTGGTCTTTATTTAGGCGTATTTGCACCAGGGTACCAATACCCAATATACAAGCGATACTCGATGCGCACTGATAGCGGCAAGAACAGTCATTAGCCGTCGCGTCGATCGTCGGTGAAACGCGTCGTCTTTTATACAGCAGTCACCGAACCTTCCAGTGTTATGGCTGGTGCTCGAGTAAGCTCTCGAATAAACTTGACTGGTCGCGTCATCCGCGTAGTCTTAACAGATTGATCTCAAATAATCGTCAAGCTTCTCAAACATTGCGGCGTGGTCTGCGTCAAATGTTGCTAACAGTCTTTGGGGGTGAAACCCGAACACATCAAAGCTTCTCCGTGAAAGAGTTTCTCCGTAAAGGAGAAAGAAAGGCGAAAATCCGGTACTTGTATGTATCACGGTGTTGTATGCGAATGTTAAATAGGGAATAACACTGTCCCAGTTGCTATTGTGAGGTGCGACGTGCATCGAGAGCATATCATCCAGTGTGCTGTTACACCGTTCAGTGAGCCCGTTGGTCTGCGGGTGGCATGCTGTGGTTGTCTGATGAATGACGTGGGATTCCGAGAGCAGAGCTTCGACGACCTCGGAGAGGAAAGTGCGACCTCTTTCACTAAGGAACTCTCGAGGGGCGCCATGTCGAAGGATAAAGTGACGTAAACTGAAAGAGGCGACATCCCTAGCGGTAGCGCTCGGCGAAGGGGCAGTTTTGGCGTAGCGTGTCAAGTGGTCGACAGTCACTATTATCTACCGATTTCCGTCTGGGGTCATTGGAAGGGGACCGTAGAAGTCAACGCCGACGTGATCAAATGGTTGGCAGGGCATGGAAGCGGCTGCAACGCGGCAGTCGCGCGTAAAGGTGTTGAGTTGCGTCGTTGGCACTCAGGACATCACTGCACGAATTTCCGCACGAAATTGTACAGGCCGCGCTAGTAATAGCGATGGCGAATGCGTTCGTAAGTCTTGGACACCCCGGCGTAGCTACATTGCGGATCGTGTGGAAGTTCGGCGCATACTTGCGATCGCAAGCTGAGTGGAATGACCAGTGTCACCGGCGGCCATCGGCAGCCTTGTTGCGGTGACGAAGCAGTTGATCGCGGTTGGTGAAATGTGAAACTTGACGTCGGAGGTATTGAGATACAGGAAGGGTGGATTGGTGCCAGATACATAAACAAGAAGAAATGCGATATGCGGGTCACGACATTGTTCAGTGGCAATGAAGTAGAGATCGAGAGATGACAATGGGTGGATGCAAATAGTTCTGCACGCGGGATTTGGAGTTAAAGGTGAGTGGGAGAGGGCGTTAGCGTTAGAGTGCTTGCGTCCGCAGCAGTATATGGCGGGAATGTCCTACTCCTGGATGCGCAATGCCCATCGCGCTAGGCTTCCAGAAGAGTCTTTCAACGTAGCGAGCCAGCAAAGTGCGTGGTGATTGGTTACTTTCCAACCACCCACACTAGAGCCAAACACCCTTTTTCAGTCACGTTTTAATTAGTTTCGGCTTTCGTTAGCGTGCGACTAGCGTAGGCTACGAGTTTATTCTGAAAAGCGGGGCTTTGGTTCAGCGAGGACAGCGCGAAGCCCGACCCCGTTGGCGTCTTTGTCCACTTCGGTTGGAGCCGTCGAAATGAAGTGGCGAAGAAGAGGTGGGGAGGTGAGCAGTCGCCGCAGTGTGGCTAAGGCGAAGTCACATGCAGAGGACCAGGAGGAGATGTTCACGCCACTGCGAAGAAGCTGTGTTAACGATTAGATGATGGATGCGAAATTGCAAACAAGGTGCCGGAAATACGAGCATAGGCCTACAAAACTTCGAAGTTCCTTGATGGTCGTGGGCTTGGGAAATTCGCGACTCCATGAACTTTTTGCAGGGTCAGGTAATGCGCCGTGTTTCGACGAGATGTGTCCTAAGATGACGAGCTCCCAGGCAGCAAAGCGGCATTTCTTGAGGTTAAGCTGAAGGCCAGCGTTTGTCAGATAAATTAAAACGCGCCTGAGGCGAAGGAGGTACGTAGGGAAATCATGCGAGAAAACTCCGAAATCGTCGAGGTAACAGAGGCACATAGACCACTGTAGACCACTTTCCGTATAATCCATAAGTCGTTCAAGCGTAGCAGACGCCTTACAAAGCACAAACGGCGTGAGGTTAAACTCGTATGGTGCGTAGGGTGTAATAAATGTAGCCTTCTGGCGATCGGCTTTAGCCATTGGAACATGCCAATAGCAAGACCGCAAGTACCGCGACGAGAATTCTGCTCTCTGAAGGGTGTCAATGGCGTCATCAATGCGCGGCAAAGGATAGACGTCCTTGCGGGTTATCTTATTCAAATAACGGTAGTCCACACAAAACCGGATAGATCCGTCTTTCGTACGCACCAGTATGACAGGAGACTCCTAGAGTTTGTGCGATGGCCCAATAACGTCTCTATGAAGCATATCTTCGACATGGTCGTTAATGCCGCGGCGCACTTCAGCGAACACGTAGTATGGTCTTTGACGTAGCGGCTTGTGTAGCCCGGGGCTTTCGTTGAGCGAGGACAGCGCGAAGCCCGACCCCGTTGGCGTCTTTGTCCACTTCGGTTGGAGCACCTCAGCTGGGCCGCACTTCGCAAGTGCGGCCCAGCTGAGGTGGCGACACATCGAAAGAATTCCGTAACTCGCGCAGAAGATCAAGTAGGTCGGTGTGTCCGGCAGGGATGAGGGTGTCGGCGATGGTGCGGGAAAACATGTCCTTGGACGACTCCCCGGCTGCCGATAGGGCATTTGGTTGGTCGCATCAGTGATCCTGGACGTCAACCCAAGAAGAAGAGTCGAGATCGTCCACGCGGCCAAGACCTTCCCCAGCAAGCAGCGTGACAGTTACGGAGAGTGGATTGAAGACGAATATATTTCTGCCGGCAGCAATATCAATCGTTGCAAAAGGTAGCGGTGGAGCTCGACGACTCGGGAAGACATCGGACGGCTTGCGAAAGACCGTAGCGTCGGTGTGGGCATTGCAGGAAACGGGAACAAGAGAGAAGGTGCCAGGCGGAATGTCAGTATCCTCACGAATGAGCAACTTAGGCGGCTGATGAAGAGCATGAAGTTATGGGGGGTCACACAATAGGGAAAACTCAACTTCGGCGCGTGCTCAGTCGACGACGGTATTCGAGGATCACGTCATGCGAATAGACTGAAAGGACAATAAACTCAACGATGTACAGATTGCCTTCAATGAACACTCTTGCAGGGCAGGCTGCGAGAAGTGTCACTTGCTGCGCGCTTGCGGTGTGGAGCGACAGTCCCGAAGGTGGCGTCTTTACCTTGCGTAATAAACGGCAGAGATTAGCGGCTATGAGAGAAACGGCTGCGTCGGTGTCCACAAGTGGAAAAGTACGAACAACTTCAAGAGTTATGGCGACCACGTTAGCAGGGGAGGAGTGAGGGCTTCGACAGTTCGAAGATGGCACAGTTCTTGCCTCTTGAACTGCGGCGGTTAGTTTTCGCAGTCGGAGGGTACGGGCCGGAGACGCACGGGCGAGGGCGATCGCAGCCGAGGAGATAGTGAGTGCTGCGGCTGGAAGTCAGGGCGGTGAGTTGGGGCATCGCGCGGTGATGGGCCAGGAACGTATTGGGGGAAGGGCTGGCTGCCGGATTGCGACGACGGAGCACAGTCGCCGAAAGTTTGGGGCGACGGCGGCAATAGCGGGCAACGTGTCCGGGAGTGTAGCAGGCGTAGCAAATAGGTCGATTACCAGGCGTCCTGCATAGATTGGCGATAGTCGGTGCTGCCTAAGATGCAGTACAGGCAGGCGGTTACGTGGGCTGTGAGTGCGTGGTGTAACGTGGTTGCGGAAGCCTACGCACAAACTCCTCATACGTGAGGGCCACGGCCATAGGCTGCACGACTTGCACATATGTGACAGGAGAGGCCACAGGCTACGCTGCAGGTGCGCATTGAACATGGCTGGATGGAGGCGGCTCGTGGTGCGAAAAGAGAACAGCGGGGCCAACCTTCTCCGAAATAACACTGCGGAATGGGGCGGGCAGACGGGTGGTGGGCTCGTGAGTAAATTGCAATAAATAAAGTTGGCGGGCAACTTCCTCGCGGACAAAGTCTTGGGCCTGCTTAAGCAACGTCGAATGGTCAGGCATGGTGTCCAGACTGCACAGCGTCTCGCCACCCCGCAGAGGCTGCTGAGTCAGGGCGCGTTGCTTCTTAAACTCGTCGTAGCTCTGACACAAGCTGACGACTTCTGAAACTGTGCCCGGATCCCTAGCCCTATGCCCTTCAAGACTTGCTTCATCTTATCGGCTTCGGTAATGGTAACGTTGACACGTCTACCAAGGTCAACGACGTCCTCAGTATAGCTTGTGAAGCTTTCTCCAGTCTGCTGTGAGCGTACGCGCAAGCGCTTCGCTTGCGCGTTGCTTGCGGACAGCCGTTCGACCGAACACTTCAGAGGAGGACGTCTTCAAGACGGTTGATGTGGGGTTGTTGTGTTTTTGGTTGTTGTACCAAAATTCGGTGACGCCAGTCAGATAAATTATGAAGTGGCCTAGCTTGTCGGGGTCACCACACTTATTATGCGTGCTCACAAGTACGTAGTCGTCAAGCCAGTCTTCCACGTTGGTCTCATCTGCACCGCTGAAGACATTTGGGTCCCGTAGCCGAGGAAGTCCGGTGCAGGTTACGGACAGGAGCGAAGGCGCCTGTCCGTCGGTCATGCGTTGCCAGTCATAATCGGCGGAAGCGTCCGCCTTCGAAGCTTCAGGGTGTAGCGACGGGCGTGAACAGAACCTTCCACCAAATGTGAAGAGATTTATTAGTTGTTCAAGGCCGTAATGGTTGTCAGCGCAAGGCAGCGCGAAGAAGCGTCCAGAGGCAGAGCAGCGATCCGAAACACGAGCCGAGCACTGAAGATGCTGATGGATGGAGGCGCATCTTCTTCACAAAAGCAATAAACACGCGTGGCAGTAATATCGCTAGTAATATTAACGATGGTACAACCGACTGCACTATCGATAGTTTGTGGATAGTAGTACTATCGATAGTCTATTTACACTACTGATAGTGTAAAAAAATATTGATGGTATCGCTAGTCAATTTACCGATAGTTCTGCATCACGATCTCAAACTCGTGGCCGGCGGGCCGCTGCCTCACGAGGAGCAAACTCTTTTTACTGCTATATGGTAGTAGTATTATTTTCTTGCCTATTGGCATTAATCGCGCTTTGTTCGGGGGAGCTGCACAGACGGCCGGGTCTAGTGTCAAGCATTTTTTTCTGAGGAACCCCATGCTGCCTCTATGTGTTGAGACATCACCGTAGAAGAAAAGCTCTTTTTGATATGTTTAGACATTCTGCAGATTGGTATTGATGTGTTTCTCAAAAACTTCCTAAAATGCAGTGCGGATATGACCGATATATCAGTTATGGGAAAGGCCTTATTTCAACCCCTCCCCCCTCTGAGTTTCGTTACTGTCCCGATCCTTGGTGAGCTGAACTTCGAATGTCGGGACCGCGGGCCGCTAGCTCATATGAGTTTGAAACCTGTGATCTAGTTAGAATCGGTATAAAAATAGATGAATTTCTGTCTGCTTTTGAGAACAAATACGGTGTTTAGCACAAGAAGAAACTAATGACATAGATGGAATGAAGGGCACGTTAACTGACTGATGTCCGAAGCAAGAATTAAAGTGCGGGATACAATACCAAAGCAGGCAACGCGCAAGGTCTCTCATAGCACAGTAGGCTATTAACGACATGACAGCACTCGAAAGTCATAACTTGAAATAATGAACTCGAATTCGTTGCGCAATCAAAGATGATTAACAAGAAGAAACTCTGTGGAATACCGAACTATAGCGTGAATGAGATAGCGCCATTAAACAAAGAAGGCAGGAGCATCAATACAGCGGAAAGGAAGCTCAAATACCATATTACACTCCGTAAAAGGGACGCAGACACAATACACCTATTTTCAGCTGTGTAGTGAAGAGCTACGGCACCCATTCGAATACGAAATTGAAGCTGAGCACATAAGATTTTCATGTGTAACAACAGATGATGTTAGAAAGTTCATGCAATACATGGCCACAGTAAAACTGCCGGGTAGACGCTGCAATAGTCGCAGTGATCAATTAGCGAGGAGATCTTAGAGAGGTGTTGGCACTTTACACACCAGGCGTTCGGTCCCTAAACTGTCCGGGTTGCCTAAAAACACGCCAGCATTTTCTTCTTATCGAGCAACAGAAACGTCAGAATCTTTAAGAACTGGTGACCCACTAGCTTACATTTATTCTTGTATAAAGTACCTAAGAAGGTAATTTCAACTGGATACAACACCTGAGCGTACATAGACAACCAGCTGCCTCCAGAAAGAATTATTGTATAGTAGGTTTTATCTGGTGATCAATCAGGTAGCTAGAAAAGTTTGCATACAACAGACCACTTTGTATAATCTTTTAGACTTCGTAAAGGTTCATGACTCAGCAGTCACGGAAGTATTACGTCAGCAAGCAGTTCTTGACACATGTGTGAATACATTAGCGACATCAACGGAGACTTTACAAATACGCTACTTTTCCACGGAAAATTGAAAAAATTATATTGACAGATGAGTCATACAAGGAGGTAAATTATGTTGATTGTTGCTCACTGGGTGTTTTGAAGAGCTGTTCAAATTACTGCATTGGGTAGCAAGATGAACAAACATTTACGCATGATGCCTTGAAAACAACGGCACGCAGAGACCTCTGATCTACAGAAGGGATGGAGGCGAATTAGAAGACAAAAATATTTGAGGACCCAAACTTAGAATGACATCAAGTAGTATTAAAAATGTACGTGCTCGAGACTCTCATAATGCTCAGTATTTTAGCGAAAGAACAGGAGTTCAAATTTCGCAAGCAGCTTTTAGAGTATGTGCAAGAGTCTGCTTGTCAAGGTGAGTTACCAACAGGGGCCCTACTCATTTAAAAACAAGGTCACCAAATAACAAGAACGGGCTGAATCACATTTGGCAGGAGCTCCAAAATCATGAGAGTGATATTAATGCTGTCCCTCAAGCACACTGTGTGCAATCATTGCATATAGCCAGTACTAAAAAACGCAACTGAACTATGGAAGACAAAAAAAAGAAAACTCGACACAAAGTTCACAAACAAGGAACCTGCGATGGAAAGCTAAAATATTGGCATAACATTAAGGCATGACATATATTAGAATCGGTCAGAGAATGGACAGGGGTAGCCAATATTCTGTTTTACATTAACCACCACAAGAAGAGGGACCTGCGAGGGCGACGTAATACGCCGAACAGACAATTACTTCACACTATGTGACAGTTATGCCGAGAGCAAGAGCCAGTGCTATTCGTAGCCATGACGAGCGCTGTGTAAAATATATTAATGTTTTATTCATGATGCGACTTATCACTTATACTTAGGAACAAGCGAGTGACCAAAGAAATTTTGTATGCTAGCTCAAGAACACGGGAATACTGGCCTATTTATTGTTTGCCATATTAACTCTAAATTCTACTGAGTCCCATTCCTCGTTTCCTGAGTTAATACAATGAGTTCGTTTGTGCACATTATTCTGCAGTTGTGCTTGTAGGTGTAATGAAAAAAATTAATGAATTGAAGCTACACCACAATCCATAAGACCTCTTACATTCAAATACTTGCGTCTTTATTGTTACCACAGTGCAGAAAATAAGGTCCCCTGTAAACGCACAAATTTATATGTAACGAGTTCAAGCGAATTTTCACTCAGTTACACTAAATGCGCCGCGATCCACCATCATGCGCCCGCCCGCCATAAAATACACTCCACAGAGTTTTTACCACTCTTTAAGAGCATTGACCAGAATACTTTAAATATGGCTCTACGGGCTTTGTGACTGTTTCGGTAGTCTGGCATATTGTACAAGAATAAACAGCACAATACTTGGCAGCAGTAGGAGATAGGCGATGAGTTAACTTTGGGTAGTACGCACAGGGGTGAAAATTTATGGTAATTACGACATTTTCGGCAACGACATCTGTGGGTTAATTTGATATTGAGCAGTTTTCGCTAGATAATGTTTAAGCATTTCTGCTGCAGATATATTGCTCATAGAATGCACATACCATTCCAATGGGCAGTAAAAAGTTTACCGTATAGTTTTGCCGCCACATGCTAAAATTAATGAGTACACGTGGAGGCATTTATAGAAAAAAAGATGCGCCTTTGTATACAAGCGCTATTTGCACCCTGTTTACATAATATTATGGCATTTCTTGTTGTCTATAGAAATACATGGTTTTGGATTTATATTTAAGCGAAAGGCCTCTCGGAAGACTGTAAGAAGGGTGAGTACAATGGCGCGTCGTTATTCAGGAGATCAAATAATTATGTGCAGAATAACTGCAAGACGAAACTTATTTCGGGAATCGCTTTTTGTAATTTATGCTGGACTGAAAAGTGTGGCTGGCCCGTACACACAAACATTCTGCGCATTTCAGGTTATGCAGTGGAACTAGAGGGCAATACGAACGCTACCAATTCTCTGTACTTAGCACTTTTCATCAGCATACAATATGCCTAAATCAACCACAGAGAAGCGGCGCCGTGTACGAGTCATTGTGTGCCGCCAGCTGCCTGTCCTCTCGAACACGCTGACGGTCCTTAGCTCCTGCAGCTTCATATAGGCGGCACTTACAACAGCTGCTGCTGCCGCTGCGACCATTACGTTGAGTGCTGCGTGGACGTCGGCAAACACAAATAATAGGATAAAAATTGCGCGCACGCAATTGCAAATATGATACACCGCCATGAGGCAAGACACATAACGGATTGAACATTTGCAAAAGTGATCATTTAAATAGAAAATGCATGTGACAAATAGTTGACTTAAACTTCTTATTGCTTCAATTTCAACCAAATGATTGGGACAACGTGATATTGTTCTTCAAACACACCATGTTCTCTATACTTGTTATGTTTTGGGAAGTGAATTCTACGCTCCGTAAATGTGCCATAGTTAATGGAAATGCTTCACACATTTTTCGAACAATAGAGGCGTCGAGCAGTACTGACGACTCTGCAATGTTCTTAGGACGATGTGACGCTTCATTGTTACCATCCTGCAATGCATTAGGCTGTGTAGCATTCTATAACTACCTAGGATTGGTTTCCATTTGTTGAGTTCTTTGCTTTGTTGGTATAGGATACGTAATTAGCTATAATAACAATAAAATTATATTTAATTGCGTCAATACAACTACGGCGGTCGTCGTGAGATTGAAAGCGACTATCTGATTGGCTAAGTCATCGCCCCATATATTTACGTGAGGCAGGTGTATACATAAGGGGGGAGGACTTGTTAGCGAGCACAAATTGTTTTATATCTTCTTACCTCTATACAATACACTATTGCCACAAAGAAGCAAATATAGAGCTTGTTGTTGTGTCATCCTCAGAGCGAATAATGTATAGAACTTTATATATATATATATATATATATATATATATATATATATATATATATATATATATATATATATATATATATATATATATATATATATATATGTATATATATATATATATATATATATATATATATATACATTGATATGTTGCCGCTGTTCCCACTTCGGGGCTTTTGGTTATTACGTGGCAGCAGCATGGTCATTTTGATTACAGGCGTAGGCAGGTGAAGACAGAAAATTATGCTTTCTTAATTCTAAGAAGACAGGGCGTGCAAACACGGACACAAGAAAGAAGTCAGGACACCACAGACGTTCGTGGTGTCCTGACTTCTTTCTTGTGTCCGTGTTTGCACGCCCTGTCTTTTTAGAATGAATACTTACCAACTAGCTCAGCTCTCTGTTATTCTAAAGCTTTGTTAAGTCACGGCAGGTATGGTGACAGCAGGTTACCTGTGTCTCTCAAATTAACAATACATTGTAAAAAACAACCAAAGGCCACAGTTACAAAAACCGCGAAGCATTGAAACAGAACGCACTGCGCAAAACGTCAGTAAAATGCTCGTAGTCCTATCGAGCGTATATTTGTTAGTGCCGTATCTCAGAAATAAAAAAAAAAATAATAACATAGTTTTTGTGCGCGCCAAGGCAATTACGAATGCATTTTTTCCCGAAGAACGGCAGCATTCGCTTTTACAAAGCTGACGTGATGACCAGTGCAACCAGCGGTGAGCTTACACTTTGCTTGCCTCTCGCCACTTTGTGGTAACGCGAGCTGCAGACACAGAGATTCACGGACGCCGATAGTAAAGCGAAGATTCAGGAGTGTCGCCGCACACAGCACACACGAAGCAACGAGCCATGTCAAGTCGCCTAGCCTTTGCAAACGTAGCAAATTATTCGCAAGTTAGAGCACCTAAGTGACAAATTACGACCTTTCAGCAGTCGCCTGACTCTCCTGTCAATGATGCCAAGTGGAGACACGCTGGCGCAGGGATGACGCTTGCTCGCATTCTGTTCATTGCTTTCAAAGCGTACCGAGAAGTCATGTGCGATCGGATAGCTCACCTGGGCTTTTCATGGACCACAACACTCACGCCTATGCTGACGGCGCCTTTTTTTCCTTATAGTGTAACAGCTATCGTAAATATAAAAAAAGAACAATTTTAAATCTGCGCTACCTAATCTGCTACCGCTTCTTGTTCGTAAACCTAATCAACGATCTTCGATTGACAAACATTGTACATCGCATTTGTCTTCGCTACGCAGAAAGCTAACAGCTACCGTATGTTTAAATACAACTAGGTTAAACGAGCCATCATTTCGGTTAGAACATTTATTTAGATGTATCGGGTTTGTGAAAGCATCTGTGACACCTGCTTTGTGTTTTAAATGTGAATGTCGATGAGTGAATAACACCTCCAACGAAAGACTGCTTTCATATATATGTTTATGGTACCCATGTTAATACAGAACTATGTTTACACACTTAACGAGGTAGGAGCACGGAACAGCCCATGCATCACCGCCGTAGTAACGCTAAATCCGGAAAACGTGGCTTTACTGGCACTAGCCGAAAAAGAAGAAAACGTTTTGCACATATGGTATATTTTAAGGCAACAATAAACATCAAAGCTTTGAGTAAAAGAACGCTTAAAGTAATAAGCCATGCATATAAGAGAAGGATGTATGCTATCAGCCATGAAGATGTAAAGTTGATAAGTGCCTAGGGTTCGAATTACTGTTGGGGAGGTTTAGTTTGAAGTAGTTGGTAATACATGGAAACTTGAACTCCTATATCGCTGCGAACGAGCATGCAATTTTTGTTTACTTCCAGCCGTTTCACAGTGATATAACTGCTGTTGATCACGCTCAACAGGAATACTTGTGGTATTAGTGCCTAAGATAGGGCAACAAAATATATTTAAAATTGGACAATTAGGTATGCGGAAACAATGTGTCGACACATAGTTAATTGTTAAAAACAGGTGTTCACCGCAGTACTATAGAAACATATTTATTTATGATATTCATGCTCTCCTTTCTTTAAAAAAAACTGAAATTCTGTAGAAATATGCTGCAGTAAGGTATTAAAATAACGCGTACATCAGGCGTCTTCATCCTCCTGTTGGACCATAGTTGAAATGGCTCAACTTGGTGACATGCCTTATACAAATGTGCAATCTTATATCTGCGCGTTTCTAAATAAGCACCAAATAATTTTAAATAATATTTAGGCACAGGGTTGAGGTGTCATGAAACGCCGAGTATTCTGTTGGATTTTTGTAAAGCAATAGCTTGAAAACAACCTAATGAAACATGAGATCTTTGCCTTACAAAAATATGCACTTTCAATGTAGTTGCTGAAAGACAAAGAAGTGCTCCTTATAAGCCGCGGCATATATGGACGACCAGATTATCCTATGTGCGTGCAATCACGCTCACTTGGATTATATGAACAGAGAATTCGTGCCAATTTCAGCTATTATGAAAAAGATTTACAGGTGAGTACGCGCAGTATTTTTTATTGCAACAGAGCCTTTCTTGGTTGCGAAAAATGCGCTACCACGCTCTTGCTCGCTACATAAAGCAATTCGCCCGTCATAGCAACTCATGCGCAATGAGATATACGAATTTTGCAGGCGAAACCTAGTTTCTGACTTTTATGGAATAACTTCAGCGCTTGTTACACCTGGTAGTACGTGAAATGTACCGTACATGCTTTGCTTATTCTTGTGCTAGTGCTACCAGCGTTCTGTGACTGTTAGGCTATTGCTTTTTAGAATAATATAATTTTCAGTTTAACATGCGAGATTAGAACTTGACTGACTTTTATTGATTGTAGTTTATGTCCACTTCTACATATTCGTCAATCCAAAAACTGAAAGCGATTATGCGTGCCTTGCTTTACGTCTGCTGGCTTCCATCTGGCCAGCTGACCAGTTCACCTACTAGTATACTTCCGCCTAGCATGGTCGATCGATGTCCGACGCGCCCCTACTGACGACGAAGTTATGTAATGCACACGATCTAGAGCACGCCAACATGGCTTCAGGTGAAGACGCGTCACCTTTTTGTATGTTCGCGACCACACATGTAGTCACCATCTGGCATCCTCGCTATCTTGGCAGCTTTCTGGCATACTGATGACGGCGCATCGGGCGAATGACATTGCAGAGGGCCATCTGGCATCCGATTTTAGGGAACGTAAGGAATAGGTCACACTAAGTATATGTCGCAGCAGTAGCTATTCCTACATCTCACACTCGTCTGGTCGACATGCTGCCTCCATTCGCTGCAGATGACGACATGTACCGAGACGTCTTTTCCTGCATACAGAATATGCTCGCCACCAGCAGAAAGCTTATACGAGTCTACGATGCTTATTCAGCTACAATGCTCGAAAACCCCTTTGTAGAAGGGCTTTTTTGTTTTTATGATCATGAGAATCGCGGTCAGCGTGTCACAGCCCACCGATGATCATATGAGGCGAAAACGCAGAGCAACACGGCCCATTTAGCCCGGCAGGCAAGCGCCAATACAATCCCGTGTTGCGAACCAACCAAGGTCAACCGTATACGCCGTGAAGTGGTTTACTGGCGGTCGATTGACTCCAGGGCTATGAATAACGAGGTAGCGTGAGGCACCTGTCGAGCATGACAGCTGAGACCAGAAGCCCGAGCAGAATGAGCAGAACATTCGCGAGGCTGCTGGACGGAAGCGTCTCTTCACAACGCAGACAATGATACGCTTTTCGCCCTACACGAACTCAAGCCCGCATATCCGACTACTTATAATCATCAGACCTGACTTCTCTATATCTACAGGCCTACCATTCGATACGTTTATTCGCTAGAAAATAACTAGACCTGGTACATCCTTTTGTTTCCTTCATCGGGAAAATTTCGTTTCGGCCACTGCTGTCATTTAAGATGCCTCAACGCCGAACGCAGTCTTACCTTGTTATAGACTCTAAAAGATTTACTCCTACTTAACACAAGAAAACATAACAAAATTACATAGACGTTTCGCCACATATGGGGGTGGTATCCGCAGTATACACTTGCATCAAATGAGCGGTGGACGCCCTGTCCACTGCTAGTCACATGTACCCTTGTAAACGTCCGGTAGCGGGCCGCGGTTGTTGTCGCAAGCAGATTTGTCGCGACGGATGAATAAGATCGAAATTTAGTAAGTCGTACGTCCATGTCGGTGGAGAAGACCGTCATTTTGCTTCGGTTTTGCTTGAAGCAAACCTATTTCGGTTTCGCCAACACGATTTACCATCAAATTGAAAGGTGCACTATGGGAAGTCCTGTTTCTGTTGCCATGGCAAACCTAGTGATTAAGCATGTCGAAACACGTGTGCTGGACTCACTACCCTTACAAGTGAAGATGTACTACATACTGTAGGTACGTGGATGACACATTTGTTTTTCTGAAAAGGGCAAATATGGGGGCCTTCCACGAGGCGCAAGACAGTGTACGCCACGCCATCGAGTTCTTGTGCAAAACAAGAAAGACAATGTCTTGCCTTTTTTGGATGTGCTTGTAAGTAGGGCTGATAATGACAGAGTGGAAACGACAGTGTACCGGAAGCAATATGACGCCAGTAATATTTTGTCCTTCTAATCTCATAATCCGACCGAAGACAAATGGTCCACCGTGAGGACCTTCTTGTCACAATGTGAATTCGGTGTGCTTTAATCAGCAGCTGCGGCTACATGAAATGGAAAACGTGCTTGGTGCACTGGAACAACGGCATTATCCGAAGACATTTATTAACCACACCCAGAAGCGCATTTGAAAAGGAAAGAGGAGTCGCGACGACAAAAGACGACGTCCATTGTGTCTATTTTTATGTTCAAGGCATATAAGACTGTTCGGAGAGCCTTGGGCCGCTCGGAATAGAAACCGTTTTTAAGCCTCATTACACCTTGCGACACGTGTTCGCTGAGCCCAAGGACTGCACACCTGCGAACGACCAAAGCGGGGTCGTGTACAAAGCACAATGCGGGGATTGCAGCGTTATTTATATAGGCGAAGCAGGTAGGAAAAGGTCAACGAGGCTGAAGGAACAGAAACATGGCGTCGCTAAAGGCACCCACGAAACACGTTCCAAGACAGGGCTCGTTGAACACTGCTGGACAACAGGGCACACCTTCGACTTCAACAATGCAACGACGCTGACTTGGGAACAAAAGTGCTGGAAAAGAAAACTCTTGGAATCGTTGTTCATACGTCGCGACAAAGCGGCTTGCGACAACAACCGCAGCCACCTACCGGGCGTTTACAGGGACATAGGGGACTAATAGTGGAATGGTTGACCCCCGCTCATTTGGTGCCACTTTATAGTGAGGGTGCTACCTGCATAGGTGGCGAAGCGTCTATGTAATTTTGATATATTTTTGTTGAGATAAGTCGCAATAAATGTTTTAGAGTCATGAATTGAACCTGCTTTTGGAACAGGTTTGCATTGTAATAGACGTGGGTGAACTGACTGGCAGCGTTGCCAGAATTTTTTTTTCACGAGGGGGGAGAGGGTGAAGCATACTTTATGTATACTTGTGCGGCATTTGTATTTGTGCCTGTGTATATGCACACGAAAACTTGAAACTTCTTAGGCGGGAGGGGGGGGGGGTTGCAACCCCAAACGCCTTCTCCTGGCTACAGCACTTGGACTGAAGATACACTTAACTGCTCTTGGTGTGAGCTCACGAAATATATTGTTTGTTAATTATAGCAGCTTGCGTGTCTTTCAAGTACCTACCTCTTAGGTTGTTAATTGCTACCGCTTCTCCACTGCTCGCCACTATTCGACCCAAAGCGAGTCATCGGCATCAGCACGCACAGAAGGCATCGCTTGTTACAGCGAATCGCTTTCACCATGCCTACACACATTACGCTTTAAGCTCCTAACCGACGTCATGCTCAAACCTGGTCTGACTGCTAAGTGCAAAGTTGAGGACCGTTGCGGTTAAGAGAGAGGGCGTCGCACTTTGAATGTTGAGTTTGTCAAATACGAACACGCTCATGAGATTCACATGACTCACCATTGGCTGTTACGAGCAATCATACAAGCTTTTGCACAAGCAATATTCGAGGCAAGTATTACACACTGCTATCCAAGGCAGGCGTTTTAGGCAAGCGTTTGAAGAGCGTGATTAGTTTTGTCCGCATAATCCATCACCAAGTGTTCGTGTGCTCCAAGTACTACTACAGACCTGATAGAGGACGAATCGGGGCATGTCGTGCAGGGCACAGCGCTAGTGCACATTGAAATAAATAAGTAAATAAATACACCTGCCAATGTGGCGCCTATAAATGTAAAGCGTGAGCACTTGATGTTTGGGCATTTTTCAAAAAAAAAATAAAAATAGTAAACATCGTGATGCTACTGAATCATCACTTAGTGGCGTTGACATTGAAGAGCGGACGATCTAACGCAATTGCTTGTAGAACAGTGTTTTGTGCTGACTACGCCTTTGAATAACGTCGAAAACATCCACAATGCAGCCCGGGAATGATTTGCCAAAATTTTGAAGCGTATGCACACAGCCTTGAGTTGACAAAGTCCGCCGAACTACCCCTCATAGCAAAACCCGATATCCGTGCCCCTTAAATCACTACTAATTGCTCGTACTAGTGTGATATGGTGATGCGCATAATAAAAATAACTTGGAAGTGTCTGCGATTCATTGAATATTCGTTTCGCTCCTACATGCCAAAATTTTCGATAATTGGCGTGCGGTTTTTAATATCATTGTTCGAGTTCACTGCGTGCTCATAGAAGTTATGCAGATCTGAAAATATCCTCTTCTAGTTTAGTTCAGGGCAGAATCGTAGTTTATATACGCTTTTATGTGCCGGTTTGGTTCGGCTTCAAATTTTTGCATAAAATTATGGAAGAATGAAGTATGAAAAACAGCGATGCTCGTCAAGACATGCATTGTCACTCGGTAAGCTTCCAAAGATGTATTTAATTAGCATGGACCCTCGTCATTAGAAAATTTCGCATAACTGAGGTATTTACATAATCAAGCTTATTGTGATTATTGCAAGAGTGGTGGACAAAAAAATGGTAACTAAATACGCATTACCTTGCGTCAGTAGGAATATTATATTTCTTTCAGGCTCGCGTAATGAGTGGCTAAGTGGTGAACTACACAATAGTCGCTTACAACTTTAGAAGGCAGCGGCATTTCCTCCTCAAAGGCGGATGAACACAAGCCTGCACCAATAGGCGCGCACTCGCGACTGACGTCATGAGCGGGACGGCCGGTGGCTCCGCCTTCGGAGAACATCGGGGCGTGCATGAGCGGGACTGTTTCTTCAGTGGCGGAGGTGATCGGCAGCCGCGCTTCGGTCGTCAGGGCGGGTCCTCTCCTGCCTTCTAAAGTTGTATCCGACTATAGTGGCATGGATGGTTGAATATTCGTGAAATATGTTAGATACATTTCTCAAATTAAATACCCTATTTGCAGGACCTGAGGACACAAGGACACAGGATATACCGGTAGGTACCATCAAGTACCCATGTTCGCAGTTGTTTGTAGATGGATATGTCAAGGTTAAGTAATAAGGCTGCATATTGGGATATTTCAATGCGAAACTGAACATCGGTATGTTTTAAAAGATCTGCAAATTTTATAGCGTACAAGCGAAAATACTGACCTGAGGCGAGCAATGTAACGTCGGTAAGCCATTATTAATGGACAATGTGTCAAGGATTCGGTTAAAATTTTTAGAAATTAAGAGAACTGTGACATTTGCTTGCTGCCTATGGCGCTTGTTTTTCTGTGTCGCCCAACGTCTTAAGACGACTGGAGAAATTTACTTCGACAGTAATATCAGAAATTGATATTGTTATCTACCAATTCTAAGAGCAAATGTTGTAAAACAACAATGCGTATCAGGTGACATGTGTAGTGTGGGATTCTATCTAGTGTTAGCAATACTGTACCATGCTCTCTTGCTTCAGCTCTCGCGATAGCTGTTATCAGGAATAAGCTTACCTAGGCTATTATTATTATTTACGCAATATCCTCGGGCTTGCATGTTGATTACGTCATTTATTGCGAAAGATTGAACGCTCCATGGCTGCAGTGTAGAAAGACGTGAGTAGACGGGCGTTCGTTGAGAACTCACTGAGTTGTGTGAGCGTCACTCCTCTCACATATTTTTCTTCCTCCTGCCATTGAACCACTCGCACCTTTACAAATTGTTATAAAAGAGGAAATTGACATCCACCTGCTTGTAGCACACAGGTTCATGAAAATGTTAGGAAGTGAAAGGATAGGTGTTCACACCGGCTTCAAACCACAGATCTGGGCAAATGTTTCGTCAGGAAGCCTTTCCTTTTGAGAAATGCTTGTGGATTTCCTGATAATGTTTTGCTACAAATGGGTGTATGTCAATTTGCTTTTTTATGCACAATATGTTGTAGGGACTGGCTCAGCAGACAACTATATTGATTACCTGATTTAAATGCTAAGTTTTCTCTTCACTACCTACGCATTAACATTTCCGGTGTGCCTTCGTCCTGAGATGTAACTTGAACCTTCCGAAACTGCAACAAGCTTCACCCTACTAGCGCCCTAGTAACTCTACGCTCATTAGATCGCTGGGATCTGTTCAGAAGCAGGGGGCCCGGTATAATGTATAAAATATTCGCGCTACGACTTTGCTCAGTGAACAACACTATAAGCTTACGTGATTTATGGCACCGTTGTTACTCTCTTCGCGCCTTCCCCAATTTTCGTTATGAAAATCAAGTGTTGAATACTGCATTCTTTTGTGACCGAGCTAAATTTTTTCGCTTATAGATGAACACTTAATGTTAACATTCCATCCAGTAGAATCGTTCTTGAGAATGACGATTTAACCCGCAAAAACAAGCGCTAATTGAACCCCCCTCCCCCCCCCCCCGAAGGTTGCTGCCATTACGACACTACCTTCCATGGTGTCATTCAAAAAACGCTTTTGTTCGACTTGTACACTGATCAAACTTGTATTTTCTATCATTACTGTGTACATTAAGCTACACCTTTCTGTAAGGCCTTCCGGGGCTTTCAACGTGTTTTAATAAACCATTCATAGATACGTGAGATGTGACAGACTTGAAATAGCAATTATTTCGCAGTGGTTTTCACATTCCCCATTTGGTCCGGATGCAGAATGTTTCTTTCTGAGTGCATCTGCGAAGTTTTAAATATGAAATGCTTTTAGCTGCCGTTGTCGGCGACTTACAGTTGACCTTGAGACAAATGCCAGCGTCATTATCCTGGCACACACACGAGACAAAACGAGACCATATGACCAGGGCATCTAGCCAAAAGTTCAAAACAGCGCCGTCGCTAGCATTGACCCTCTCCAGAGGACCTCATTACTTACGCTAATTAGTGCCCAAACAAGTTTAAAAAATATTGCTTCCGTTTTCTTCGTAAACGTTGTTCACAATATCACTGAAGCTGTAACGTCTAGTACTGTGAAGTTTTATATGTTTTTTCCACTGTGGACGCTCCGTAGGCAGATAATAGTAGCTACGTTCGAAAGGCAAGTACACACACACTACACATAATTTCATCTTTTCGCGCTGAGACCTGGTTATCTTTGCTCGGAGGCCGGCGCGGGTGAGTTGCGCTATCTGCGAGAGATGGCGCCACACTGCGTGAACACGCCGGGCTTATTGTGTGTCAGAGTCGAAGTCGCAAAAACTTCATTAGAGACGAGGCTTGCGTGAGCTTCAGCAGAAAATAGGTTCATTACAACTTCGTAAACTTTCAGGATAGCATCGCGTCGTCGCCGCGTACGCTGGGCAAAGCCCAATAGTTTATGCCAAACAGGGACAGGAAATAATGGCGTGCATACGAAGCAGTCCTCGGTATCGTGTGGTATGCCCTTGCGAACATTGACTATACTAATTTTAAGATTGTGGCTATTATCACCTCCAACCAGTCTTCTTTGCCGGTACCATCTCGTGCTTACATCTACTCTCGATTACGGGAGAACCAGAAATTTTTAATTGGTTAAATTTCTATATTACCCTATAGAGATAATACTCGAAATTCTGAAGTAGCTCTCACTTGAATATAGGAACATTGCCTGCACGTTGAGGGTACCATATGTTAGAAAAAATTATCATCAGTCAATGATAAGTCTAGCGAAAACTTGCCTAGGTATGGCAGCAAATTTTCTGTTCTAATCCATTTACTTTGACTAGCAACACTGCTCCCAGAAAAATGCTATTTATTGAGTATGAACTATATTCGTTTAATGTCATAATAAATGGTTCACTGTATTGAAACCGAAGTGTTTTCTGACAAATATTCATTAGTTATGCTTGCCGCACTTTATTTCAGAGATACATACATTGATATACCGCAGGGAAAGAAGAAAATAATGAACGTATCTGCCTATATAGGTGAGATATTTCTGGTCGCATTCCCGTATATTAGGTTATTATTTTGTATATGTTGCTGGACTAGATTAGAATATTTCTCTTGTGGCATGATATTGTGCCTAGATAATGTCATCTTCAATGAGACGTATTGCAACTAAGTGTGCTAAAAGTACCTTCTTTGAATGCAATTTTGAAACACAAGCAATAAACGCTGTGTAGCTATATTAAGAAACAAGACAAATGAAATTAATGCAACACGAAAGCGATGACACACAAGGAGTGACCGTATTGTTAAATCTTCCTCGTGCCGGAATTTCGCCAGGCTAATTTGAATTACGCAGCCTTTGTAAGTATTCATATTCTTTATAACATAAGCAAGTACCATTCAGGAGTAAAATATAGTGGCGAGGTTTGCAGTTTGGCCACAGAATAGTGCAGAGCAATGTATTTTTGAAGGCAACGATGTCTTATACATAGCAGTGGTGTAGTCTGAAGACATCTCAGCTGCTAAAAAAACATACCAGCTATGTACACACACAGTGCCATTTTTTATTCCGGAAAAGGAAATGCAGTTTTACTCAGGCATCAAGAAACTGGCTCCATACGAACTCTCTGAAGAATATTTTGCAACATCTATCTATAACACCGCCGGGAATAACGGGAACAGAAATGTGCTCTTATGATGTCTACGAAAAATTCAGGCAGCTACACTCCATGAACGCCGTGAAAGCAGCGAAGCTGAGTGCCATGCCTTCGTCAGGCTATTGTATTTCTATGTTTTGTATGTCCTTTTTAAGTTGACCTACCGAAGAAGGCGTTTAACTTCGGTCTTTCTTGCGCACCTAATTTCGTTATCTAGGCGACTACATTCCCGTTCCCACTTCAGCTCTCGCTAAAGCTCACGTCGTGTGGTATCTTCCTCGGGAGAGCGGAGAGCCTTGGGAATTACAATAGAGCTCACAAAGACCCCGTCACCCCTTCTTTAAACTCCGCAAAACCTCACCCTCGCCACTCTTGGCGCACTTATTCGTTCACTGTCTTTGCCGAACCACGCCCTCGCCAATTTTATATAAGTGGCTATTTATTAGACGTAGAAGAAATGAGGAAATAGAAGACGCTTCTTTCTGTCTCCCGCATCGGGGTCACAGCTAAGCGCCTTGCGGGGAGGGGGAGTGGGCTTAAAAGGGATAGAAAGAGAGATAGAGATAGTGAGAGAGATAGTGAGAAGGAGAGTAGCTAGGGTATTAGGAGAGGAGGCCTTCCACCCTGGAACGGGAAGGAGGCCACCGCATCTCGATTAAATATCATGGTGATTAGCGGGTCCCGCAAACTCCAGGAAAGCCCGCAGGGCTGGCAGTGGTGACCGAGCAGGGAAGAGAATGTCCTCCACGGATGTCGCTGGTAGCCCAAGATGTTGGTAGCGGCTCACCAGTCTGCGTCGCTCGGCGGATAACGCTGGGCATGAGCAAATGATGTGCTCGAGTGTTTCGGTCTCGCCGCATCTGCTGCACGCAGCTGATGTGCAGCGTCCCGTGAAATACATTCGTGCCGCGGGCCAGGCACTACCAGTCCGCAGACGTAGAAGGAGCACCCGCTCGTTCCTCTCCAGGCCAGGAGAGGTGGTGGTGGCTTGCCGCTGGCCACTCGCTTGTCCGTGTGGATGGTGAGCAGCAGCTGCCGTAGGCGCTGTCGAGAGAAGTCTGCTGCCACTACTGCCGAGGTCATCGGGGTGTCGCCGTGGTGTGCTGCCCTGGCGGCGGCATCTGCCTCCTCATTTCCAGCTATCCCGACGTGGGATGGAAGCAAGTGGAGGGACAGATGCACTCCGCTGGCTCGTAGGGCAGTGAGCTTAGCGTGCAGCAAAGCCACGGTGACTCCGGCTTGATCAGGCTGCAGCAGGGCTTGTAGGGCAGGCCGGGAATCAGTGATGATCGCCACGGGCAGCTCAGGCAGATTGGCAGCCAGGTGGTCGGCAGCCAGATGGAGACCAGCCAGTTCCGCAGCAGTGGAGACAGAATGAAAGGGCAGCCGGCACCGAATGGTCGTTCCAGTCTCTGGTATGACGCAGGCAGCTGCAGCCGAGCGGGCGCTGTTCAGGACCAACCCATCCGTGAACAGCAGGAGATGGCCTCGCATACTCTCGTGGATTTTCTCCATGGCTGCCTGCTGGAGTTCACACGCCGGAGGTCGCCTTTTGCTGAGCTTGTCCAGCTCTAAGTGCACGTCAAGGGGCTGTTGGAGAGGTGGAAGGGGTTGCACTCTGATGGGGGGCTGAGGTACCATCGCCGCCAATTTTCGCTCGTCACAGCGCTCATTCTTACCAAGCCTCACCCTTGCAACACACCGTATGGCGAGTGACAGCGCCATGCCTCCGCCGGCGAAGGGTCGACATAGAACAGGTTCCCAGTTTAAAAAGCGGGAAATTTGATAAATTTGTTAGACCTCAGTTTAACAACTTTCCGGACACAAAAAAGCAACATTTTATCTTGACACGACTTGACATACGCTCTCATTTGTAACACATCGTTAGGATTCCTTCAGTACATTGAAAAAAAAAGAAGGACAAGCAAGCGAGCGAAGCGAGCGTTTTCCCTTTTCTGCGAACATAACTTAAGGAATGCTACTTGTAAGTACCTTGCTGCAGTAACCTTACTATCCTAATTTTAACATGTTTAGCATGAAAAAATCAAGATATCGTTAAAACAAAACAAAACACTATTTGTGAGATTTCAGTAAAGTCTGTAGCACTTGCTTGTTTATTTAGCCTACACGTGGACAAACTGCAGCATTAGCAATACAGATATATGCTATGGCTGTGTTACGATGATGAAAAAACAAAATGAAAAACCCGCGTTTAAATGTGTGAGGTGCAGCCCGTTATGTAAAGGATAACAGCAAGTACCGAAAGGTAAGAATTACGTTCACCAGTGCAACCTATCAGGCCTTATGTGAAAGGAAAGAAAATAAGAGCTATGCGTGCGTGTTTGTCAAGCAATCCTGGTGGTGCCGTTTACAAAAGACAATGAGCGCTCCTGCAAAGCTTGCTACACTCTAAGGCAAAATGGTGCTAAATGGCGTGCGGTTCGTCCCTTTGGCGTCTAATGGGGCTGAAACAACCATTAATCCCTTTAAAGGGACACTAAAGGCAAATAACAATTTATGTCAGAGTGAAAGCTCAATGTATGACAACGTCTAAAACGGCAGTGTTATTAACAGCAGTGCCCTACTTACCGAGAAATTAAGCTAAATGTATTACACAATGAGCGCCACGACTGGGACATTTTGGAAATGATCACGATGACGTGGGAGAGTCTGAATACAATAATTCACTATTAATCAAACTAGCTGCAACAAAAAAGGAACCTTCCGTGCATCAAGACACGCAATAAAATGCTGCTTGTTCGTTTCTGTTTGATTCATAGAAAAAAACAACCTCTTTGGCGTTGCCATGGGGAACGGCGCGCGTGGTCCAAAACTTCCGTTTTCGCCTAAGTGCGCTTCGCCCGGCGCCTTGCTTCGCTCACGCGGTCGCGCCTCAGTGGTAGTTTCGGTATCTCAGTACTGCCCCGTGTGTTTTGCACGGTCGTGAAAGCCGCTCTGACAGAAAGTTCGATGAAATACCGCGTGCATGTAATGTTGCCGGATGCCCGAATGGTGCAAGCCACCAGTGCACGCCGCCGCGCAGTACAGACGGGCAACGTTGGGCACGGCAACAGTGACGTGCGAATTGTCCCTTTCAGGCGGGTGATTTGAAGCGCGCTAACGCGATGCGGACCACTAAAACGTGATTTTATTTCAAAAGAAGCACTTCCTTGGCATAAAATTAGCACTGCGAGGTTTCTGGACCGCTATTTCAACAATCAATGTCGACTTAATATTTGCCTTTAGTGTCCCTTTAAGAGTCTGACGGAACCGGGTGTAACAGTTAGTCTCCATGGAGCTGATTTAGTCCCCAAAGGTCACCTCAGTGGACTAACGTTTAGTCCTGACATTTACACGTCACCGGGCAACCGTTAGTCCCTGCAGTTGAACCTCGCCGGAAGAACGGTCGGTCCGCTGTAGTACTCCATTCGGATGAACTAGTTACCCCACGGATGATTTTCTACAGTTACTCTCCGCAAGGGCTAATACTGCTTCCGTGTGTTTTTTTTTCGCGGTGAGCAACAAATTCCGCTGAAAAGAACACGCGAAAAAAATAATTATTCATGCGTTTGTCATTGCTTTCGCAGTCAATGCTACAACGAAATACAAACGCGAGACAATGTAACGTTTTATTTTTCTCTACAGACATGAAGTTTCTGCTTTCTTTCATTGAATTCCCTGCAAAATGTCTAATACAGGTCCAGCCGCGTTGTCATATCTCGTACAGTCCTTTTTGTGAAGCTGCTTCAAAGAAAGTGATAGATGAGAGGCATTGTACTCGCCAGCGCACACAGCATTCTGCACGTTGTGGACAACGGCTGCATCCTGCGAAGCACGACAATATTGCACATAGTTGGTCACACGTGACAAAGAGGTTGAAGACGTACGCACATACGCACATAGCATATACCCGCACGATGAACTAAAACAGACGTCTAAAATATGGTATGCAAATATTTGCCCCCTGCAAAGCGCACAAATATTGCGAATAATTAGTGACACGTCACAGAGAGGATGAAGACGCACGCACATGGCAAGTACGAGCACGGTTAAATAAAAACACACGTATCAGATATGGCATGCAAATAATTTCACCTTGATCTCATGCATCATTAAAGATGCATTTCGAGCCACATCGCGCAAGAGCTCAAGTGCGGCAGCCGCAGCCATCACGCGGAGGCGCCAACGAGTCGGCGAGATTTCTGCGAACAACACCGAACGGCATGCGAGCGAATGACGGAGAGCAGACGGTAATGACGACCAATTTCCACGAAGTTCCTCGAGCGAGCGGCAGTACAGCGAGCGAAAGAGGTGCCGTCGCCACGAACGGCGGAGAATTGCTTGCCAGCGAGCGTCAGGGAAGCCGATGATAATGGCGACCAATTTGCACAGAGTTCCAAAGGGCTGCTAAAGTTGGCTAGCTAAAGCACCCGCCAACCCATGCCGGTGCATTTCAAGCGCGCGACATACAATCGTGCTCGTTGCCGACGACCGCAATGCGTTTTGGACGAGCCGCAGAACAGCGGCGAAGCCTTACACCATTTTACGAGCGTGCAGCTCACCACCCCAGCGGATCCTCGGAGAGTGAGGGTCCGGGCGGCCGACGACTAAAGTGGGCAATATCCAGGCGGTCACAAAGCACAGGCGAGCTGATGCGCAAGCCGGCTCTGGCGGTTCATTTCGTGCACACGAAATACAACACGATCGATTCCATTACCGGCAATCGCGATCAGTTTCGCGCATACGATAGGTACGGAAGAATAAAGGGCGATCGCTTACTTGTTAAAGAATTCGGCGCCGATTTGTGGCCAGTCAGATTTAAATCATAGATCTGATAGGCCTACTGTCTTCTCGGCCGCCATTCCCAGCCTGTGGTGACGCAGTGCCGTGAATACGCCGGAGAGAGACAGCGCGGCGCCGCGACGTGTCGAGACCAGCTCCAAACTTCATGGGTGCGGCGAAACGTAAAAGCAGCCCCGCACGCTCATCCCCCTATACATGTATATCGAAGGCACTGCGGCGTAGTTCCTAGATTATTGAACTCTCCGAGCGCGACACAACCTCCAACACGCCACCGTGAAAGCAAGTGGGAAGACTAAACCAAGAACGAGGTGGACAGTTCCCTTGACAACGGTTTGCAGACGGAACGTATCTCTACACGTGGCCTGCACCTCCCACGCGGTTGATCGCTTTACAGACTAACTGGTTTGCACATGGCACGCATCCCTCTGCGGTTCCTCCTCAGCGGTCTATCCGTTCATCGCGCGCGCCTATTGGGCTCCGTTACTCCTCTTTCGGGTAATTTTGCCTTAGAGTGCACTGAATGCGTATGCCCATGCATATGACAAGCCAAGACAATATCCCGGACATCAACCTGGGAGCCACGTACCACCGTGAGAGAGATACGTCACGTGATAGAGACACTTCACGTAACAAAATGGCAAGTTGAGCTAGTTGGTGCATGTTGATTTTTTTTTAGCAAAAGCAGCAAACAAAAAAATGCAGAGAAGAAAGAGAGGGAAGACGTAGCCGAGCCTCACCGCTTCCCTTTCTTTTTTGTCTACGTTTCTTGTGTGCTGTTATCCTTTTCAAAAAATGAAATACTTCACGCCTTCACTTGGGCGTGGACAAAACAATATTTATGTTATCCGGAAGAAGAAAAGCCGGATTTGTCTTCTATCTAATAAGCTCATTTCAGTGCCCGTCCCCAGATCCCGCGTAATATGTTAGCTATGCCGAGTTAATAAGGGGTTAGGTCTAGTTCCCCAGCAATCAGCCAGTAATTTATCCAGGATATGCTGAGAGCGTAGCCCCGCCGACGTACTGAGACTCTGTAGGAAATCTTTTAAAGCAAGAAAATTATGAGTAGCATTAGGCTCTCTCTGCATAACCAAGGACCCGGGTTAAATGCCTGAGCAAATAGTCTAAATTGGATTACCGTCGTTACCCACTGCCGAACCAGAATGCAAACAATAATCTAGCAACAAAACGGAAGGCTCAGTGCGTCCAGTATATCGTGGACATAAGAGTAGCACATAAAATCGCTCAAGAAATGTATTGGCATTAATGAAACAAGACTGCGTGCGCTTAATTTGAAGAGATGGTTGGTAGTGCAGTAATATAAGATCTTCGCATATGCGCTGAAGCCACTCACTTGGACACGAAAGCTGCGCAGTTAGGATAAAAATATAGAGCTAGGGTAACCTAATCAGGTGTTTTATATTAAGGAGGAACTACGAGTGCAAAACGGAATTGAGACGATGTATTCTGTAATATAGACCGACTACGCCGCGCAATAGTTTCGTTTAGGGCATCCTAAAATGCAGGTATAGATTAATGAGGGCAGTAAGGAACAATAATATCAACTGGCTTAATGTCGCTATAGTGCGTCTTCCGAAAGTGCGAGTTCTCCAAATTCGCTCCAAAAAGTTATTACCTTTCTTGCCTTTACTTACTCGTTTCAGTGAATCAACAGTTGGACACTAAGTTATCTGGACACTTCCTCCTATTATATTCCAGGAAAACCTGCTTTATTGTGGGCACAGAGAAAAACGGTAAGATATCAATGTATTACGCTTTATTTGCAAATTTTGCTAACTAACTTTCACATTTACGTAATTTATTATGCTGCTCCCTTATTAGTTCATCCTTCTAGAAGCGTCAGTTCAACAGCAAAGTCAAAATGTCTAAAATCCTAAACCACACGCAATGGTATTGCATGTCACGCTTTTGTTGCTTAGACACTCATGATAGCTTTTTTTTTTGTCGATTTCACGCTCTACAGTATTTGTTTCAAAATAGTGACTTTACTTATAGTTTCAGCTGGCCATGTCTCGGCACTAATGCAACCTAAAATAGACATTTTGAATAGCTATACGTTAAGGAAAAGATGTTATAAGCAGTAAATAATAGGTTAACATTACATATATTCGAATGCGCGCGGAATAAAGCTGGCTGTTTCCTGCCGGTCTCATCTCGTCCACAGTACCGGGCGGCTGTCAGGGCGCGGAATGTGAGCGTGGGCTGCTTCTTCGGGCTAGTCGCAGTTGCCTTGCGTTCTGTATCGCGCATAATTATTGCGCCGTCACATACAGTAACACAGTCTGAGGAACTTAAGGAACACAATAAGCGAAATTAACATTCGTATCACTATGAATGATTGGTCATTAGGGCGAAGCTGCGGAATGTTTCGCAAAACGCATTGTAGATGAAGGTCAATATCCTGGACAGAAATCTGTCTTCCTGAGTAAATATATGCGCAGTAAAATAGAAATTTCCGACTTGTATTTATGAAAGGAAATAACCCATGCTAACACAAGGACTTCTGTTTGGGCGAGTTCGTGCTCATATTTTTAGGTATGCTTGACCGTTCCGCAAAATGCATTTTGTGAAAAAGAGGGGAAAAGAGAAGAGGAGAAAGTAAAGCGCTGACAATCAACTGTTTAATGATGTTAGTAAGGCGATTATTGGGGCTAGTTGGTTCATGCCGAAGTCTTGATTATGCGCTATTTTATGAAAACACTACCGACGAAGAAGACGTAGAGACGAACAGAAGTAGACGAGACAAAGCGCAACTTTGAACTGATTTATTTCGTTCGTTGTTGAAATATATATCGAGTACAAGGCACACGTCAGAGTGATAAACAGAAACAGAACAAAACTGCGTGAGCATGCCGTCTTTACATTTATATTCTGCAGAAGTAAATCTTGTAGTGAAAACGCGAAGTGTGGATGACGTGTATGCGATGGTATGTCTGTTTTATCACTCTGGCGTGTGCCTTGTACTCGATATATATTTGAAAAACGCACGAAATAAATCATTTGAAAGTTGCGCTTTGTCTCGTCTACTTCTGTTCGTCTCTACGTCTTCTTCGTCGGTAGTGTTTTCATAAAATAGCGCATACTCAAGACTTTGTTTAGTGACACTCCCCGAAACGTGCAGGGAAAAAGACATTTTCCACGCGCGTGTGAAGAGCCAACGTATGACGTGTAATGACACGGTCAAGATAGCATGTTATCGAGGAAGAGCACTTTTGAAGAGTAGAAAGTTAAAGATGTGTCACCGACGGAGTAGGACGCTGTCATGTTGGAAGCCTTCTCTAACAAAGAGAAACTGTCTGATTACGTCAATGACACATATACCTTTGTACTCTTCAGAAATGCTGTTTCTCGTTACCATGTTGTATTGGCCACGTCGTCTTACGTCATACACTGGCGCTTCACGCATGCGCTGAAAGTGTCTTTTTTTTCAGTACGTTTCTGGGACTGTCATTGAAGAGTTAGTAGTCGGCGCTTCACATTCTCTCCTTCATTCCCCCCCCCCCCCCCATTTTCACGAAATGCATTTAGCGCCACAGGCAAGCAAATATACTTAAGCAGCCCATGCTACAGATGTCTATTCAACTTTTATTAATCGGTGGCTCTTCCCAAAAAACACGTATACCTGAGTCACACAGGCATCCGCGAAATCATTATAACTCCATCGTGTCTATCTCGACAACGACGCATTCTTCGTCACGCGGTCACGCTTTTGTGGAGAAAGTATAAATATTCTTTCCTGCAAACGAGATGCGCAATCTCCATGAGCGACTCAAGGGAGTACTTTTGTTCGCATGCTCAGAGAGTTAAAACTGAAATTTGAAAGTTCCTTTTCATTGAAAATGTGTTTGAATAATTGTGTTGCATTAAATAGTAGTTAAAATATCAATAAAAATATTTATTCTTCATGCTCTGCTATGTTTTATACCTGGGCAATTTGTCCCTCCTCCATTAGCGTTATGCTTGTTCTTGTTGATATCGCGTGCATCTGGCATTGCATTTGCAAGTTCCTTGTGCCCGTTAAAAGCATCGTTAACAAAACACATTCTTCGTAATAATAATAATAATAATAATAATAATAATAATAATAATAACCCTATTGAAAATTTGCACAATGGTGGGCATGATGGGACCCACTACCCATCATCTTGGTGGATTATGGTACTGGGTAATGATGGACGCATGGTGGACAGATGGTGGGTGATGGACGGATGGTGGACAGATGGTGGATGATGGACGGATGGTGGACAGATGGTGGATGATGGACGGATGGTGGACAGATGGTGGATGATGGACGGCTGGTGGGTGGACGGTGGGTGATGGACATACTGGGTGTATGCTGGGTGATGGGCAGATAATGGGTAGATAACGATGGGTGTTTGGATGCCTGAGTCAAAGTCGAGCTATGCAATTATTTACAAAAATAAGACATCGTGCTTCTTAACGTGATTATAGATAACCTTTTACCATTGAGGTTAACGAGTTTACTTGCTGTGTCTACACGTGGCCAAGCATGCAGCCACATGTTGATGCAGCACAAAATCAATGAATGCATCTTGCACCAAATACTCATGTTTATTTGTTCTCCATGCTGCCATGCCTAACACGTACGCCCTGCTGGCTTGCTTCATATAGTAACTTCTTAGGAACTTGCAGATAGGAGAAAGGCAGTTTCCTTGAGGTAGTGCAGTCAGCCAGATGGGGTGTGCTTTGATGTACTTTTCCAGGCATGCTACAACAGAATTGAATAAAAACAAATAAACTGCTTTCACTAAATTTGGAGCAATAACATCAATGAAACCAGTTGCAATCGCTTTGACCAAAAGCTTAAACCATATCAAGTCAAATAAAAGGCAGCACGTAATCAGTCCACATGTCCGTAACGTTCTAGTACGTAGTTCATTGCCAAGGCTGGTGTGCAAACCCCATTAGCTACAAAGTACGTCAACGGATGTCCTTGCTGTGCGCTTTGAGACTCCATATTGCTATTTCTTATGCCAGCCATCTTTGACAAAAATATGCAAGCAACAACTTCAACTCTTTCCCTACCGAGTTTTTTGTTAAAAACTATAAAAATACAATTTTTTTATTTGCCCATTTGATTTCACGTATCCCGAAACAGCTAAAAAACTATTTAAAGGCACTTTATTCGCAAGATAAAAGAAAAATATTTTTTGAAAGTATCCGGAAGATTGGCTTCACTGCCCTGCAACACAGAAGGTGCCCTAATTTTTATTCAGTCTTTGGTGCAGAAAATGTCTGGAATGAAAAAAATAATAAGCCCGTAAAAAAGCCGTGAACGTGTCGTGACGTTGGGGGTTTCTTTACAACTATTGCCATGCACTGTCGATACGTTGAGATTCGGTGCTCATCCGAATCTCAACGGTGCTCATCCGAACGAGGCGACGCTGCACAGACGTTCCCACACCAGCTCTCCGTGATATCAGATTTTGCCAGCACCTCTACGGGCAATATTCTTTACATTGTGTTCCTACAGACCTAAATCTTAACATAAGTTTCACAAAATTTTAGTGAACCAATGTGGCCAAAATACAATAAAAGACGTGATATTTGCAACGTCATGTTGACATGTATGTGCTGAGTTTTAGCATGAAATTCAACAAGTTAAACACTGACCTTAATTTCCTCTTCTACTAATTTACCTATGAAGGTAAAATTAATGACATTACTATCTTAAAGAATAATTTATTTGTCTAAACTGATCTAAGGTTTCACTTTAGTGTCCTTTAAGGGGAGACACTCCTCGAAATAACTTCTTTTTCATATCTTGTAATAGACTTAAAAATACACATACACAATACACATACACATATGCTGGCATCAGATGCAATTCACTACAGATTGTTTGTGCCAATACAAGTGCACTCGTTCGCAAATCTAAATGAAACAGCACAGAAAAAAGATGGTACAATGTATGCTAACGCCCTTCATGTCCAAGATTGTGTGAGCATGTTGCGTTAGTGTGCCGTGAATGTGCTGCGTGCAGAACTTTCCTTTTTTGGCACGATGGGAAGGCATGAAAGTTTAAGAAAACTTTGTGGAGGACAGGCACAGCTAACCACGTCATCCTAGTAAGTGAATGGTCCTAATTGTTTATATTTTTTGTTCATATTCCTATGCTCAAAACACAATTGCGATTACTACAGAGCACTTATACTTAAGTAAATAGATTACTCTGGCAGGCCATATCTACAAATTTCATTAATCATAAGTGTCCTGTTTAACTGTATGGCTGTGAATGCTGCAGCATAAGATGAAATTAAATGGACATAAAGCGCAATTAAAAAAGGTTTAAATTGTTTTTCCCATGCTTTCTTGAATCCATACTAGTTTTTTCATATGGTAGTGTTAAACGAAAACTGGGCTCGCCTATTGCTTTTCATCCTCTTCGTCCAAACAATAGCAGCATTACTCGCTGAGTGCGATAAAAATAATGGCAACTAGGGAAAAATGTGACAAAATCAGTCTGAGAAATGGCAGATATGCAAAATGGACACAGCATATTTGTTCAATATTCAACAGATGTTCTTAGGGAACAAACATTGATGCCATTTGTCACCAGCACTGAATGGGTCAAAACTGAAGTAAAAAATTGGCCTAACAGACTGCTTATGTCCAGCATGTGTAGCAGCCACTGACCTATATGCTAGGGTACCCAATTTGAATGCATTCATTGCTCAGAACAGCAGACGTGACATTCAAACTAGCATGACTTTTTTCGTAGAAAGTGAGCGCATTTGCCGCAGCCTCGAACCATCAGCACTCATAAAGAAAGGTAATAATCTACTGACCTAAAGATTCTAATCAGGGCACCATCAGAACTGACAGTTGGGCAAGGTGGTAGTGATTCATCATTGAAATTTTGCTGGTGTTGCTTTGGTCTCTTCCTCGTTTCTTGTCTAGTGTATTAAATGATCAACGAGAACATATACTTTGTCGACCATTCTTAAACATCACCAAGTTTACACAACATCAGAACCCATACATATGACATACTTTTGTGTGACAATGCAATCCTGCCACCCTTTCAGTTAATATCAGTGATATGTATACAGACAACATTTCTTACAAAAAGCCTCGGCATTACTGTGTTTTTCAGAACACCTTTCAGATATTTACGGGTGCATTTGTTGAATTGTTGCCTCTTTACTGTGTATCTACAGCGACGTGATGGCTGGATGATGTCTTCACACAAATGTCACAGAAATGTATAAGTTCCGAGGTCATGTCAACCATGCAATTCATTTCAAATAGATTGACTGTGAACTATAAACGAACTCCGAGATCTGGATTATTTTGCAATTAGAAGGTATATAGGTAGATTTGTCCTGTGCTCTTTTTGATGAGGGCTGATGTGCTGGCTAGAACGTATGAATATAAGTGCATGCATGATGACACAGAAATCTCGGGCTTTCACATGCCGTTCAAAGGCTACCACACGTGCTCAGCTTCATTTCTGCAGTTCGTACGGCAATACTGGACTCATGTAACCTATTCAAAGCTGGTGAAGAATATTTAGAATGACAGAAAGCTGAAAAAATTGGTAATGATTCATCTTGAAATGAAGGTAGGCATGCAAACGCAGACACAAGAAGAAGTGGGGTCAACACAAACACCAACAAACAAATGAAGAGGCATACAGTGGTGCAAAAGAAAGTGGACACAAATACCTTTACACGCATCTGCAGGGATAGGGAGACACTTATCAATCCGGCACACTTGGAGCTTTACGTGAGAGATAACACTTCAGGAATCTGATTTGTTCGTCATGCAAGTCAGCTGACAGCTGGCTCACACATGCATTTCCACTACTATCGATATGCCAGGCTTCTACCATTACAGGGTTTTACATTTCCACTCTTGTATGAAACAACGCATTCATCGAATTTTGGCGTGCATTTACACTCTCGACAATGCAAGGGTTATATAAGATGGTAAACCTCCAGTTTATGACTCCTGATGTTTCGTTAATCTCTAGTAAACATAGCGGCCCATTTGCTCTTTGGAGAAGCAGCAACAGCGAAGAGAAACATTATACCACACCTGTACGGCAATCGGTAAATTTGCTGGTGTGTCTACGAAACAAATGTTAGTGCACTTGTTGTCTATATCTGTTTATTCTTTCTCTGCAAGGTGGCACAAATCTTACGTAGCCGTAAAGACAGCATTGACACTGCATGCACTTCCCACTTTCTTTAGCCTGTGAGATAAGCAATGAGTGTAAAGAATACCTACGGCACGCTTGTTACTGTTAATTTTTGCATCCATGTTTGCACGGGACACAGTCGGCTTCTTGAAACGTTCAGTGACAGTGGCTACTGCAAAACGAGGATAACCTGCATCTAATGGACGCGTAACCTGTGCGTTAAAGCTGGCCTTCATTTTGTGTACAGACTGGTGAGAGATGAGTTTAAGCATGACATGAAAATAGCGTTTTTTCTAACTTAGAATGCTT